>NW_019385105.1:331473-386743 GCF_000671375.1 Centruroides sculpturatus | reverse complement strand
ATAATGTTTAGTGATGAGAACTTTAATTTATATGGCCCTGATGGGTTTTCATATTATTGGCATGATTTAAGAGAAAGCAGATTTAAAATAAGCCATGGGTCTATAATAATTTGGGATAGTTTTGGAGGTAAATAGGATGGATTGGAAGGTAAAACTAATTTAGTATTTGTTGACAAAAATATGATTACATTTGGTGGTTTAATTAGAGGTCATAAATGGTAGTTTCAACAAGATAATGCTCCCATTCATGTCCTAATGTCAACAAAAAATTGATTTAAAAAAGAAAATATTGATGTAATATTAACTGGCCTTCATGTTGTCCAGATTTAGATCCCATTGGAAATTTATGGTGGATTTTAGCAGCCATTGTTTATCAAAATGGGAAACAATATGAATCTGTAAATCAATTGAAAATTGCAATAATGGATACATGGGATGAAATTAAGAATGAAATTAAAGAAGTAATAAACTCTATGCTAACAGAATTTGTGTTCTTACACTTTTGTAACATACTATATATCTGGAAGGCAAGATGGTCGTCTACTACCTTCTCATAATACTGTAGAAGTAAACTTGTTCTTTCTCGGCATCTTCTACAGTCGACGGTGTAAAACGTCCTTAAATTTTCCGCTATATTTTTCCAAGCATCTTTCGGATTGTCATATGCATACGGATTTATCGCCACTACTTCTCTTAATAGAAGTATGTCGTGGAAACAAGAAAACCGCATTTGGACTTTCCTGTTCTTCGGAGTTAACACGACGCTAATTATAGTAAAAAAATAATTATTTAGGGTTATTAAACATCATATAAATACTTTAAAACAGTTTAATTTGTTTATTTACCTTTCCTCATATTCCACAGTGCAAAATGCTTCCGCCATTTTTTTCAACTTTTTTCCCGTGAGTCAATGCGCGATGTTCATTGAGTCACGTGATGTTATGAACGGGTGCCTGTACGATTTTTACTTGGATTTGAAACGTGTAACGTGTACTTCTGCTACCCGTACACGTTTAATGTTTGAACTTGCGCCTCAACCTCTCTATTGTTACCACCTGTTCGGTTTTCACCCGGACAGTCCGGGAATTTCGTAGAAATTGTGAAATTGCGAAATTGCGATGAAACAAAGTTCTCGCAAATATGTTTACAAATTTACACTATTTTAACAGTTAACGAACTCACACTCATTGAAACTCATCCGCAACTCTGCCATGTTAGTCTGTTTACGCCGACTTATGGCGCGCAACCTGTCGACTTTGAGGCCGGATGGCCAACGGTCAAGGTGGCAGCCTACCGCTCTGGGGGACCCGGGATCGAATCCGGACGGGTCAAGGAATCCCTAGGAATTTTTCGGGGGGTGGTCTGTTCGGATATGTCAGGCCCCGTCCCTCACCACCCGGACGCCCCATTGTGGGCCTGGCCGAACCCATAATGGGCCTGCTATAAAAGGCTCTCTTAGTGCCCACAGGGCGGAAATAGTAAAAAAAAACCCTGTCGACTTTTTTTTTTTGCATGTACGATCGTACACGTATCAAATAGAGCTAAGTTATCTGTACCTGTTCTTTCTTAATTTAGGTTACTTACGTTACTCCTACGCAAGTCCCTAGTCCCTANACTGGTGAGCCGAACGTGATCCGACAACGTGGGAGCTCAACACCGAACCTTCCCAAGCCCAGACGCCATTTACGGAAATACAGGTAGGCCTCTTTTTCTCTTCCACGCCGGTCAAGCAGCCGAACAAAGATGGCAGAGCCCGAACCCACCGCAGAAGTGAACAGAGTGGCCCTCAAACTACCTCCGTTTTGGGACAAGACTCCAGAGTTGTGGTTCGCTAATATAGAGGCCCAGTTTGCCATTTCGGGCATCACAAAGGACAGTACCAAGTACTACTCTGTCGTGTCTGCTCTCAACTCCGATGTTTTGAACTACGTAAGCGACATCGTCCTCAACCCACCGGCCGAAAACCGTTATAATACGCTTAAGGCCAGACTGCTCGCCGATTTCTCAGACTCGGAACAAAGGAGAATCAAAGCGCTACTCTCGGATATCGCGTTGGGAGACGAAAAGCCATCACATGTATTAAGAAAAATGAGGCAGTTAGCCAACAATAAATTAGGGGAAGACTTTCTAAAAACCTTATGGCTACAACGACTGCCGCAACAGACCCAGGCGATCCTGGCAGCCTCCGACGACGGGTTAGAAAACTTGGCCATCATGGCCGACAAAATAGGAGAGGTAACGCACGCGAACGTCGACGAAGTCCAAAAAGGCCCCGATAATACACAAGCCCAGTTAAGCGAGCTCCAGGCACAAATAGAATCCCTTAGTCAGAGAATCGAACGATTAGCTCGGNTTTTTTTTTTTTTTTTTAAGCATCAGAATTTTTCATTGAGCTATTCGGACTTGAGTAGATAATATTAGAAGATTAATCGTGGGCCACATAAATTCATTGCACAAGCCGTATATTGGCCATGTCTGGTATAGCCACTGTATATGTTAGGGGGGCATGGGAATTTTAGAAAGGCTTAGGTGGGGCATAACACAAAAAAGATTGGGAAACACTGTATTAGACACTATATACATATTTTTAAACGAATATTACAATATTCAAATATAATTAGCAATGAATGAATTTTTTCCAGCGAATAGACAACATCCGGAAGTACTTTCTGAAGAATGCAAACACTTGGTGTCTGCATTTTTTTAATCTTTCTACAACAATTTTTCTATACAGATCGTTGAATATTCTCTTGCAGTTAGTTAGCATTTAATATTTTACTTTTATCTAAACACATTTGATCGAAATTTATCTATATATCAAAAAGTTTCATTTTCAANAGTTTTTTTTTTTTTAAATTGTTTGAGTTTATCTTGATTGAACATCGATGTTCCAATGGGCATCGATCAAACATCGATGTGAAATCCGACATCGAAATTTAGCATCGATGCTTAGTCAAATATCGATGTTTGACATCGATGTTAAAATTATAGACATCGCACAGCACTGCCTACAACGTAATTTTCGGTTAGCGTGGAACGTATCTAAGCGTTATAGGGGGGGTGTACTGTATTGTATTAAATCTGTCTTATAAAATCACGGCGACTCCCATAAATCGAGTTATCTGATAAGAATAAAATACAATACCAATATAGCCCTATGGTTGAAAAAATTCGCTTATTTTTGCTCACCGCGAGTTTTGCTTAGTAGAAATGGCTAAAAAGTGCGCAAAATACGTAAGGAAATACGGTATTACGGCACCACCTTTATTGGACGACCACCTGTCTAAAAGACCACTTTTTGAAGGAACCGTGGGTGGTCGCCATAGACAGGTTTTACTGTATATATATAACCCATACAACGGGTATTGTCTGTTCGCGTAACGGATGCCAAAAACGGTCACTAGAGGCGCCCTAGCGAAGATTTTAAATTAACAATAAATTATATTTATTTGTAACAGGAATTTATTATTTATACCACGGAATGGTATAAATAATTATTATGTGCCTTGCCTTGCCTTATTATATGACTCGATTAACTTGCGCCGCACGTTTACATCCCGTGACTCACAAGTCAGTGAACGTCGCGCATTGACTCACGGGAAATTTGTTGAAAAAATGGCGGATACATTTAAAATCGAGGTTTACAAGCGAAGGTAAATAAACAAATTAAACTATTTTAAAGTATTTATAGAATGTTTAATAGATAGAAATATAGATCCATATGACGCTATTGGGACGGTAAGATTTACTCTCCGAATAAAGGGGGTGGCAATCACCCTTTGTGCGAACAATAAATGTCTAATGAATCATACCCCTACGCGCGACCCTTCCCGAGATATAGCCCTCCGAAAATTATTCTACGGGTCACGTGACAGTCTGTTTGCCACAATTTACCCTGCGAATGAGCGAATCGGGGACCCCCCCGAGTGTGGGCGAGCGCGCGTTAATTTTTTTTCGCGCGGCATGATCGCGTTTGACCACGATGTCACGTGACCGGAAATGACGTAGGCGAATTTTCACGGGCTTATATCTCGCGAAGGGTCGCGAGTAAGGGTATGGTTCCTTTGACTTTATTGTTCGCACAGGGGGCTACAGTTTGGAGGGTTGCCACCCCTTCATTCGGAGGGTAAATCTAACCATTGGGACTTTAACGGAACTGTACAGCATATACTTAGGAACAAAAAAGTCAAAGGAACCGTGCCTCATGGAAATTTGTAAAGAATGCCCACTAGGGGCGTCCCGGGCTACTAGTCTCTTATAAATCCTTAAGGGTGACATAAATATCGGTGTTAATAAGTCTACGAATGTAGTGAAATATTTAGGAAATAATTTGATGGTAAATATTATTTAATTAAAAGCAAAAATTATCTATATATATAACCCATTCAACATGTATCCGTCCTTCCTTCCGTCCGTCCGTCCCGTAACCGTTTGATAACGGACACTAGAGGCGCCCCTATCGTGTGTCATATTTAAAACATTCAAATTAAATTANTGAATATTCTCTTGCAGTTAGTTAGCATTTAATATTTTACTTTTATCTAAACACATTTGATCGAAATTTATCTATATATCAAAAAGTTTCATTTTCAAAAAAAGCGTTAATAAAGATTTAAAATGATCAGTATTATTTTCTGAGTTTATAATGTCCAGTGATATGTTTTGGACAAACTGCACTTCTCTGGAGCCTCAGAGTGTAAAGTTACAATATACATTTTCCCTTCGTGACTAACTGCGGGGGTGGTGTGGTTCAGGTAATATCGGACAAAGTTCGTTTATATATTCCTACTTCTAATAGTGAATATTTGACTTTTTACATAATTTTTTAATGCTTTTTACAATAATAGATTATATAGTAACTGATTAATTAAGATTTTTCATGCGATTACGCAACATCCGAAAGTAACGATTCTTTCGGTAAATTTTTCGACTGGAAGCTTTTGATAAAAAATATTCTGGTCTAAGAAAAATCAAATAACATAATAACTAGTAAATTATAGCTACAAAATAAAGAAAACAGCTATTTTTAAAGCAATTATTTACATTATGTCTCTAATTACTGTAATTGGAGGGGAATGGATGAGTCATCTGTAGGTCGAAGTTAACACAAGTTTCCTTCCAGATAATGTATACTATATATTATTTTTATGTTATTTCGACTATTTATACAATATTTGACTGTACAAGTCGACCCCCTATAATACTGTTGATAATTCCGTTTTATATGAATTCTATGTTGTACGAGTCACTTAGATTTTACAAATACGTGTGCCGGGCTGTGAACGGCTCATGTATTAGTAAAATCTAAGTGACTCGTACAACATAGAATTTATATAAAACTGAATTGAAAAGCGCGCGTTTAACGCATTGAAAAACGCCTAGTGTGTACAGGCTCTAAATGCATCATTTAAAATTTGAGAAGAATTATAGAATGCTCTTGATAGTCATATCGTTTGTTTCTTCTGGCTTATTACATTTTTTTCCAATTTGCACATACATTTAAAAGACTATTTCTAGGTCAAAATAAGATATCTTTTATAACTATTCATAATATAAACATTTTGTTTCCTTATATGTTACCTTTAATTACAGCTGCAAACTGTAACACATGGAGCATGCAAAAAAATATCATTATATCGATTATTACTTTTTTATATATATCTGTACTATAATTAGAAAATTGATATTATCTTGCATTTCAAATTATCAAGTGGTGGATTAACTGACTTTTACTGTATTCTTACTTATTTAATAGAAACCAGAAAAGGATAAGTCGTTTCAATGTAATGTATGTCATAAACGATTTCATTCGCAATCAAGATTGAAGTATCATAAACTTCAACACTGCGAAAATAAATCATATAAATGTCCATTTTGTACTAGTGTTTATAAGCATGAAAATTCGCTGAATTTCCATATTCATAGCGTACATTGCTTAGAATTGGTAGGTAATAACGTTAGTTAATGAAAATATTTAAAATTTTATTAAATACTCTAAATTTTATAAAACTTTATTAACCTTCCTGCAGGAAAGCAACGATAAAAGTAGAGTAAGTAACAANAAATTATTATTTGGTCAATATAACAATATAAATAATTCATTATATTTGTAATAGGAATTTATTATTGTCACGGAATGCCTGTAATGTTCACTAGGGGACGAATAACGAAAAACCGGATAGATTTGAACCGCTACGATAAAACGATAGGGTTTGAAATAGTTAAGCTAATTTTTTAATATAATAATATAAAGCTTTCATGGCAAGACCAAAGAAACAGTTGTATACATTTATATATATTAAGTACATCAAACTTAAAAATTAAGCACACACAACTTTCATATATTAAGTGCATTAAACATATAGGAATTTGTAATACTGCTAAAACGCCCACTAGGGGGCGTCCCGGGCTACTAGTGTATAATAAACCGCTATAGAATACGTTCCATACTCACAGTTCTATTGTTTTATATCATTACCAACCATTTCCGTATTAATTATTATGGTAATTTTACTTACTCGTTTGAGATTCCAGCTTATTAACTTAGAACGTCTGTAAATGTATCTTTCCCTTTCAGATTAGGTGTGTTGTGGTATAGTCTATTAACATGTTGGTGTCCCCACCGGCTTCACCAAATGTGACACTGAGGCAGCCACGACGAACAACATCATAGTGGCTATAGAAAAGCTGGACTCTTCAAAATTGGCGCCGTGGCAAAAGATAGACGCCATAAATACCTTCGTTATGCCCAAACTTGCCTTTTGTCTCACAGCTGGCACGACGCCGAAAAAGACACTTGATAAAATCGACCGCATTACCAAACGTTGCGTGAAACGCTGGCTGGGGCTTCCTCAAAGGGCTAGCACTGAAATCGTGCATCTCCCTTACAAGCAGGGGGGTACTAACATTACCCCCACCAGCCACTTGGCAGATATCGCCCAAATCTGTCACGCTTCTTATCTCTTCCACTCCAGAGACCCTGATATTGTCAACATCTCTCGTGGCGCACTCGAAGAAGTAGTAAGCTTCAGAATCGGCAGGGCAGCCGACGCCGACGACCTATGCCGCTACTTGGACGGCTCCATGGAGGAAGAATTCGGCCGCCCAAGTAAAGACATAACCTCAGTCTGGACCAGGTTGCGCATGGCAACCAGGCGCCTCAAAAAACGAATTAACATCCACTGGACAGTCGGTCCAGACAATCTGCCCGTCATCTCCACTGGGGACAATCTAATAAACGCCCAAAACTGCCAGCGCACTCTCTGTGGCCTCCTTAAAGAACATTATCATCATAGTCTAACCTCCAAACCTGATCAAGGAAAGGCCTACAAAGTCACCACCACTAGCGAAGTGAGCAACCACTTCATGAACAATGGCCATTACACCCGGTTCTCGGACTGGTTCTTTATCCACCGAGCCCGGATGAGCACGGTTGCACTTCGTGGTCACAAGCGCTTTGGCAGCGACACAAAGAGGTGTCGTCGTTGCGGTTACCAGCGGGAGACTCTTGCGCATGTACTCTGCCACTGCCCGCCAAACTTCCACCTCATCACACGGAGACATAATGCGATTCTCAACCGCATTGTATCGGCGTTCAGACCCAGAGATGCAAAAGTATATGTCAATCAGCGTGTCCCCGGCTTTAATGAAAACTGCCGCCCAGATATGGTCGTCGTCCACGATGCCTCTAAATCTGCCACCATCGTGGACGTCACAGTACCATTTGAAAACGGAGCCGACGCCTTCCAGACAGCCCGGGATGAAAAGCTACGCAAGTATAGTTCCCTTGCCCAACACTTCCGACAACTAGGATACAACACCCATATCAGCGCATTCGTCATAGGCGCCTTGGGAGGGTACGACTACACCAATGAAGCCACCCTCCAGCGCCTGGGGATCCACCGCAACTACTCCAAGCTGATGAAGAAGCTGATGATAAGTGACACCATCAGATGGAGTAACGATATCAACAGACATCATCTAAACCCACATGGACGTCCACCACGTCAACAGTCTACCTTACCATCAGGTAACCTCTAAAATGTCTATACTTGGCCCAAGTGCCCATGTACACATCTCTCTATGTAATACACGTAGCTGGCACACGAGCCCATGTACGCGCATACTCCAGTACCTTTGTATATATTGTCTTTTTCGGCAGGCATACGAGCCCATGTAACGCGCTCTCTACTCCTGATTGTAACCCGCGTGGCTGGCATGAGTGCCCATGTACGCGCTTTTATTGTACTGTATATGCACATATCCTCTTGTATATACTCGGCTGGCATACGAGCCCATGTTCGCGTGCACTATAATCATATACTTGGCAATACGTAAGCCCATGTCGCGCTTGCACATTAGTTATTATGCCTCTCATTTTCCTTGATGTAAATACTCGAATTATAAATAAAGGCTTTTTAAATCTGTTATAAAATTCATTCTATTAGTGTAGATGCGTATATTTAGATTCTCTTCTGAGATATTATAAGGATATTACAGTATATATTTTACTGCTTCTTTGTAGATACAAATATTCTATACCGCATCTGTCATAAATACCACCATAAAATTATAGGTTTCGGGATATAAATACATTCGCGATTCCTTATAGCAAAGAATTTTGCTAGAGAATACAGAAAGCTTATTGATGTGCGCAGCCATCTTAAATGTTGATGAATACATAGGCATAAAAATGTTATAGTTTCAGTTATTGAAACAATAATGGGAGACCTTGAAGCGAATCCGGTGAGGAACACCTTTAAATTTTCACATGTATTTAAAATTTCAGTAAACAATAACCTGTACTAAAGTGCAAATAACGTTATAAAAGTAATCAGAACAAATTAATAGACATTTTTAAAAATACATAGACATAGCTTAAATTACACGTTCGAATAATGTGGCATTATCAGATGTCAAAGGTCGCATAGAATATTCAAGCTTTCTGAGATTTCAAATGTTTTAAATAACGTTTATGATCTCATTGGAATATATTAATTCATTATTTGTAACAAGTTTGCTTCCGTTTAAACGAATCATAAGTAAAACAAACATACCTTTATAATATAGAATTAAATAAGAAAATTTATCATAATTTTTTTTATTTCTCTTGCACTTTTTAACTACGACTACATAATAATATATTATTTTAACAATTCTTCATTCGTATTCGGAAGATCCGAAAACTCTTCGTCAGATCGCCTCCGGTCACCACTTTTACATAGTAACAGGAAACTGTCCCATAATGATAACATTATTGGAAGAATACACAGTCCTTGAATTATGGAACAAATAAGAAATATAAAACCTATTTTAAACATATCCTTTAAATATTCATACGGAGCAAATATTAATGGAGCAATGCCCAAAAGCGATGAAAGACAAGCTTGCACAATAGCCTGACCAGCAGTATCCAAACAATCTTGTAGTTTTTCATTCGGATTCTTTCCTTTACTCTTTGCATACGCGTACGATATATGAGCTGCATAATCTGTACAAAATCCGGTGATCACTATTAAAAAAATTGTCCCAAATGGATGGAATGTAACACCCCATACGGACATATATCCTATAGTTACTACTTCAATACAAGCTATTGTGAGAGCAATACAAAATGCACAAAACACGTTTGGTATGAAAATGAGAAATATCAAAATTACCACGCAAGAACTAACGGCTATTGATTGAGTTGCTGTGGGAACTGCCATAAGGATATAATCAAAGGGTATATATCGATAATTGTAACAATATACCGGGAGATTATATTTATCTATTATATTCCACAGATTGATAAAAATTTCATTTTCTTTCAGCGAATTATCAACTAATTTTGCTTGAATGAAAAATCTGGAAGCTAATATTTTAGTGCCATCGTCACTGAATACAATGTCTTCGTTAAAGCGTTTGGCCCACTTGAATTTAAGAAATACTTTGCGTAAAGCATCGGTGAAGTCTTCGGGTCGACTCAAATTGTATCCTCTGAGAGAAATCCAAAACTGTGGATTTTTAATGGATTTCAGATATAGTCTCAGCCACGATTCCGTGAAATTACTTCCGGCCATATGAGGAGAATTCTCCAGTTCTGTCGTTAATTTCTCTAGATTATTCTGGATGTTTGGATTGGAGTAGTCCAATGATGATGTAACAATTATCTGGACTCTATCTCGATATTGCGAATAGAACGTATTTTCATCGCTAAAGAAGTTTAACATGTAAGAATTGTCGTTATATGCCGTTTTGATACCTGTAGAAGGCTGTATATATTTAGTAAAGTAGATTCCTCCAGCGAGATACAAGAGAAAAATAATAATAATTGCTGCTTTCACAATTGGAAAAGTCAAAATCTTTCCTAAATGTTTTTTATAACAAGTCATTGCTGTGTTATTTTCATTAAGTTTGCTTGAATAACAGCCGTACTTTATAAATCCCAGAATACCTAAAAGAAAAATACAGAAATAATATAAAATTTTTTATCTGTTTTAATAAAATATATCTAAATGTTTAATATAAGTATTTTNTACAAACGAAGGTAAATAAGCAAATTAAACTATTTTAAAGTATTTATAGAAAGTTTAATAGATAGAAATATAGATCCGTATGACGCGATTGGGACGGTAAGATTTACCCTCCGAATGAAGGGGTGGCGACCCCCTTTGTGCGAACAATAAATGTCTAATGAACCATGCCCCTACGCGCGACCCTTCTCGAGATATAGCCCTCCGAAAATTATTCTACGGGTCATGTGACCGCCTGTTTGCCACAATTTACCCTGCGAATGAGCGGGTCGGTGACCCCCCCGAGTGTGGACGAGCGCGCGTTAATTTTTTTTTCGCGCGGTAGGCTCCCTTTTGACCACGATGTCACGTGACCGGAAATGACGTACGCGAATTTTCACGGGCTTATATCTCGCGAAGGGTCGCGAGTAGGGGTATGGTTCCTTTGACTTTATTGTTCGCACAGGGGGCTACAGTTTGGAGGGTTGCCACCCCTTCATTCGGAGGGTAAATCTTACCATTGCGACTTTAACGGAACTGTACAGCATATTGATAAAAACAAAAAAGTCAAAGGAACCGTGCCTCATGGAAATTTGTAAATAACGCCCACTAGGGGGCGTCCCGGGCTACTAGTACTAATATAAATGGACTTTTTGATTCTGATGAAACCGTAAATGGACTTGCTCTATCTAAATTTATGATTAATATATGTTATGAAAATCAAATTATTCAGTTGGTAAGCAGTTAACTATTGATTCTTCATTTTAATGTAGTGATTCCAAAAATGCTTTTTTTTTTATAACTTTCCACCTTGTGGGCACTTGAGGGCCTCTTTTTGCAAGCCCATTATGGGTTCGGCCAGGCCCGCAATGGGACGGCGAGGGACAGGACCCGACATATCAAACGGACTACCCTCCGAAAAATTCTTGGTGATTATTTGATCCTTCCGGACTCGATCCCAGATCCCCCAGAGCTGTATGTTGCCACCTTGACCGCTCCGCCAAAAATACTACTACAAGCCAAATTCAATAAAAAGTCCCGGCTCGCGATTATATTTGACACTTATAAATAATAGGAATAGGCCTACTTATAGTGTTTCTGGAGTATATAAAATATTTATGGCACGACTATCGAAAAGATAGGACGCCACTACTATTACCTCTAAACAGAAACATCTGTTTCTGTTTAGAGTTTTACGTTATATCAACGTTATTGATATAACGTAACATCAATAACGTTGATGTTACGTTATGCAACAATGTGGCACAACAATTTCCTTTTGTAGTATCTTATTATCAACCACTCGCTTACATTATGGATATGTTATAGTTCAGTTTGCGACTGTTTCAATATACAGCTTTATAAAAACGTGAAGGTCTTACTGACTGGGTATTTTGTATTATGGGGGGGGTATTAGTACTGTATTAGTACATAATTATGTATTATGGGTATAATTATGTATTTTGTATTATGTATTGAATGCAAAGGTATGAAAAATTACGGCAAGGGATTTTACTCTAATGAAGTCTTGGTCTAACACTTAAATACAAACCCGTTTTCCATAGAAAATCTTCCAGGAGGTACCTCTCCCCCTTGGCACATCATCCAAGTGAATCAAATCCAATTCTTTTTTCTAAGAAAAATATAAATTCCAACATTTTAAAATACAGATGGCGTGATTTTAGAAAATTATAAAACGGTATTCGATTAAAAGAATTAAAATATTCGAAAGCTTTTGTAGAGAAGTGAAAATTTCCGATTTAAAGATGGGAGATTGTGAATTTGGTATAAAGATTGAAGAGAAAGGCAAAGGCTCAGAATCTGTAGAAATCTTGAACGAAGAAAGAGTTAACGAGGAGGAAGCAATTGGTAACAATACTGCTGTCGTGAAAATTTTTGAAAGATTTGATCCTGACATCAGAATGAAAGTTGAAGCTCTTCACAAATTACAAGTGGATTATCTAATCCAAGAGGCTAAATTCTACGAAGAAGCTTGTAACTTGCAAATTAAATATGCTTCTGTGTACGAAGAATTATATAAAGAAAGATTCAGAATCATAAAGGGAGAAATAAACGAAAAAACTGTTTCGAACGACGAAACTGATAAATCTAAACAACAAAATGGAATACCCGATTTCTGGTTGGGTGCATTTTTGAATTCAAACGTTTTGTATAAATTAATCGATGATGACGATGAAGCCGTCCTTCAGCATCTGAAAGATGTCAGATTAAAATACGAGCAAGAAAATCCATTGAAATTTCGACTCGAATTTCATTTTGAACCTAACAAATATTTTTATAATACGATCCTGACTAAGGATTACGAAATGGAATGTAAGGTTGATTGTAAAGAACCTTGCTCCTTCTCAGGACCAGAGATTGTTAGATGCAAAGGATGCAAAATCGATTGGAAAGAAGGGATGAATATTGTTTTAACCACCATTAAGAAAAAAGTAACGAATGAATTCAGATCGATTCCCTTTTATATAACTAAACTCATTCGAAAAGAATCTTTCTTTAATTTTTTCAATCCTCCTCAGTCTGAAACACCGGAAACTAATGAACAGTTACTAAAGGATTTCGAGATTGGACAGTATTTTAAAGAGAAACTCATACCAAACGCAATTCTTTATTACACAGGAGAAGTTGAGGATAGTAGTGATGAGGATGAGGATGAGGATGACGATGATTCTTCTGATGAAAGCCATGATGAAAATTATAGAAATCATCAACCAAGATCTCGTAAGAGACAAAACTGATGTACTTTTCAAAATTATTTTTGAATATTTATAATAATTAAATTTTTTTTCGTGTTGTTGTTATTCATAAAATTCAGTAAATAAAATATCTTTTCAACATTCCATGTTTGTCTGAGCTTATAAAATAAACAGACATAAACATTAATGAAGGTCGGAAAACGAAGAATGTAAAGACACCAGCCCTTTTTCCGGGTGGCTTGGAGTCCAGAAATTTTCATGGATATGTTAATCCAGATACATTAGACTTCGTCATCACCCGGCCTCCTCCATTATGTGCCAGTCCACCCCGTGTGGCACATAATGGAGCTCCAACCATTATTGCCGAATGGATCAAACCACTAAACGATGTTACCTGGTTGAGGGTTCATGCTCCATCACAAATTAGTCACGTGAAGTTTTTCGAAGTTTTTTCACGTGTCTAACACTTAAATAGGGGACAGTCAGATAGAAAATCCTTCTGGAAGGCACCCCACTTGACAGGCTTGCCAAGAGTTACGTTGCCTTTTAACGTGAGCTTGGCCGAATTCGTAATGATCATTGGAGGCCTTTTACAAGTTCACAGGGCGGAAAGAGAGGGATTTTTTTAGGATTGTCATACGAATTTGTTTTTATAAGCCCATTTACTAATCATGTAAATAAACTGTCTAAAAACTTCCGCAAATATTTTCTAAGTTTACTTTTCTACTTTCCTACACTGATTAAATGGGCTTTGTTCGTGATTAAAGGGATTTATTTCGTTCAATATCTCAGAATGGGGGTAAAGATTAAGTAAAGAAGTTTGGCACGATAGCTTGTGTATAAGGGGAATTGGTGCTATTAAATTTCAGCGGTGAAAGGTCGAAGGGTAAAGAGATAGAAAATGGTCACGTGTTATATCTCGAGTGGGACTTAATGAAAAATTTTTTTTTTAATAAATTAAGCCTTTTGCAATTTTATAGTAATTAAAAATATAGAAGCTTTTTATAACAAAAACTCATAACAGATGGCACCACACACGATTTTATTTCAATATTATTATATTTTATATTTCATATAATATTTTAAAAATAAAATCACATAACAGTCGGAAAAGTTACGCAGTTCGTCGCTAGATTTCTTTTTATTTGTTTATCTTTGCGAAACTCTTAAAACAAGAGACTCTCGAAGCGAATGCTTACATAAAATCTCTGATATAAAGTAGGCAAAATCCTGTAACATTGATTAAATATTGCAAGAAAAGTAATATATTATGTCAGATAATTTTCCTCACATCCTCAATTGTTCTTTGTAATCGAACATAAAACAAAAATTGCCCACTTCCGACATTTTTTCCATATTTTTCTATACTGTTAATGCGATTTCCTTCTTAGCATTACTAGGATAGAGGAGAGAGAAATTTATCTCCTCAATAAATCATTTAAAATTGTTTTTTCTCTTGTCTTATCTAATTTAAATAATATAAATTAAGAATTTTTAAAGAAACTCGCCGAAATTAAAGAGAAGAAAACACAAAGAATGTGTTTTCTTTCTCCTTGATATTTGAGGTTATCGTAAATGTAAAGCCCTCGAAACATTGATTACAAATTATTTATCCTGCTGTGTTTTTTGTGTATTAAGAAAACTATTTTCAATATATACTGGGGTCCTGACTGCTCTTGACAAATTAATTGAGTTAATTCAGAAATTACTTTGTCTATTTGTTCACAGATGGCACCACGGTAACATACGCCATATTGTTCCTGTATCTATAATAATCTACTTTTATTGTAATACAATTTAACAAGAAATTCTTTTCTACTAAAAAAAATTTAATTTTTAAACTCTGGTTTTGATAAATTAAGGAGCAAAATTAATTTATTTTTATATTCTTTTAACAGTAAACTTAATTAATAACAATAATATTTTACTTTCTAATATGTTAACTGTGTACTTTAATTAATAAATTACTATAAACATACTGCATTAACGCAAGCGCATATCTGATTACGGCCAGGCCTCACCTTCTTAGAGGCCTCATCTCACGCTTACTACTTAATTTTTTTTCTTACGTCTTACAAATATTTGTAATGCCTGTAAAGGTATTGAGCAGGGATCTCTTGACTACACATAGGAACGGGCCTCTGAAATATTGCCATAGGCAATATTTAATAGGTCCTAATTAACTTTTTGAGGCCCTCGGCTTACTAGAACAAAAGAAAATAATGTTAAAAATCGTATTGTATTTTATTATAAATGTTAAAATCTGACAAAAACAAAAGGTTCTTATTATAGAATATATGCAATGAAATGACTAATTTTTTGAGGTGCTGTAAATAAAAGGCCCTATTGACTCTATATAGAATAGAGCCATTTAGTTAGCCAGACACAAAAAGGCCCTAAAATTTAGTCTTTTATATTAAAAAAACAAAGACTGTTTTTTGAATGATTTTTTTTTGGTGTGTTATTATCGCTTACAGAGAGGGTAGGCCCACTTTGTAACTGGTTCGGGTCCCTTCTCATATACCAGTAACCAGGAGAATGCGTCAGAGAACGCAAAATTGAATTGTATTATGTAAATATTGTTACATTTCGATCCTTAGAGAAAAGGGTACTCTTAAAACAATGTATAAAAAATTTTTTTCATCAAAAATTTTCACAAAATTTGATAGTTTACATACGAAACAAAAGGACAGGCATACGTACGTACGACTCATTAATATGTCAGTAACGATAATGAAAGGGGAACGTGGTGAAAAAAAACGTAATTAATACGTAACCAGTTTGCATCCTTTTTAAGCCACACTTATTTAAGATTTTATTGTCTTTTGTTTATATTTTTAGACACAGAAAATAAGAATAAGAGCTTAAAAAATAAGTTTTAAAACAATATTTTACAATAAAAAAAAAGGGATTAAAATTAATCTAGAGCTTAATTTCTTGTATTTTTCACAAATATTTATCTCTAAAATGAATTTTATGAAGGAGTAATTAAATAAATGATTAAATTTTATAGTTTTTCCCCCTGTAATTAACAGTTTTGAGTCTATTTAATGAAGAAAATGCAGTTAACTCGAATGTCTATCCGTCGAATGACTCAGTATTATGTAACTTTTGTTGTAATGTCAATTTGATTTGTGTACCGCAGTGTTTGCCAATTACAAATGGCTTTAAAAAGCACGTTTAGTTTATAAATTGTTGGAAAACTGTCGACATTTTACTGTCATTTCTTCCATGTAGGTCATACCATTACATCTGTATATATTGTAATTATCCAGTTTTATAATATGACAGTAATGTGAAGGATCTATAAACAATCGCCATTGTTTCTGGATTAAATTATATATTCTTTAATAAATACATTTTATTAAAAATCTAATAAAATCGTGGCATAATTAAGTAATTGTATTTTACAGTAATTTATATTCGTGGAACGTACGTTTCGTGTTATCTGGCGCCATGTTTGTTTGGACGAGATAGGCGCGTAGTCGCGTCGCGTGCTTTATATAGACACAATTCTGTCTTTCTGGCGATTTATTCTTTTATTTTTTCTTCATAAAAATCATCAAAATATTTTAAAAACCTGATTAAATAAAGAGAATATAAATAAATAAATAAATAAACGCGTGTGATTAAGTAGGCTGCATTCTATACGTCGTTCGCTTGCGCTAGGTAAACAGGCTAATCTTGTTTCGTGAATGCTAATTATTATAGAATTTNAAAGCGTTTGTCTTATCCTTACAACCTTTCCTCCCCTCGTTACCATGACATGATCAGTTGTCGTTGCCTTACAGTAAAGCCTTTATCAATGAGAATCTGGAAATAGTACCAGAGATGTTTCTGAGTATTGTGGGAAAGACACCTTTACTAATGCAATGTTTTCAATAAGCACAGGAAGCTAAAACTCTCTTATTGCAGAACCGCCAAATAAACTCAAGATATATAGGATCTCCCATTAATAGTGCTGGATTTAATTGTGGAATTAAATACATCATTTATTGAACAACTGTGAATGTTTTTAATTCAATATAAAGTAAAATTACAACCCATTTCAGTGGTAAGTCATTTTTGTCTGTGGAAGATAGTGTCTCACAACTCTGGTGACACGCACTCTTTGCACAAAATTGCTTATGACACTGCCACATAATTGTAGCCTGATTCCGCCAATAATGCATGAATCTCCGTCTTGAGGTCAGGAATTGTTTGTGAGTTGTTAGAAACCGCGTGACATTTTGAAGTTTGCAATTCATACAGAATGCCAGTGGCATGCAATTTACATCCAGCATTATTAATGTGGCATATTATTTATTTTGCAGACGTCCACATAACTTTGCTACAATTTATTTTGAGAAGAAACTACGATACAGTTAAAATGTGTATTGTTTGTGAACAGACCACACTGTTTATTTGTTAATAAGATTCACATTGTTGTGATTTATTTGGAAAACATTTGAGTAAGCCATATTGTTATCTATTAATATATATATATATATATCTTAAAATATGTTAGTGCAATTACTTTTGGATAAAAAGTGATTATTATATAACTAATAAAAATCTCAGATATGAGTACAAATGTTATTTTGTAAACACTGATGTATAAAATGAGTAGATTAATTTTATAAATGTATTAAATTTTCACCATGTTATATTTGTATATTTGATGCTAGATATTTTCCAGATAATGGAAAGAGTTATATCATTTCAAATATTCTAATTATTCTATAATAAAAGAAATTCTTTTGATGAAGAATATTATTTTTGTGATGCATTCATCATATCTCAAATTTCCGAGATGGTTATTTAAAAATAATTTTTACATTTAAAAAGTATATGACGCAACCAAATGTTGCGTTATCGTAAACTTTAATTAAAAGAATCCTGTTCCAGTTTATATTTTTCATTTTGTAAATTTGTAATGCTTTACATATATTTAATAGGTGTTAATAGTTATAAATACTTCCATTTGATGTTTAAAGAAAATAAATGTAAGTTGTTANTTTCAAATTAACTAAAGAAATTACCTCACTTCTCTTTAGCAATTTGATACACCGAAGTGTCTTTTTTATTTATTTATTTATTTATTGTGCACTAGAAAAGAAGAATAAATTAGTAAAAATAATTCTTTAAGGTTTTCCAAGAAAACTTTTTCGGGTCGAAAAAACATTCTTTTCCTTCTTGTCCCATTCACCCTCAGTTAACCAAGTCCCAAAAATACTCATCTCCCCGTTGGGTGCAACTGAGAACATCCATTCCAGAGTGACTGCTGGAGAGAAATACTATCACACCTTTGTCTCGCTAGATGCTAGGTTAGCGTCCTCTCTTGTCCTTATCGGATGTCACGTGCAATTTATCCTCCCCTTTCATCTCCAAACGTTGCTAGACGTCGTGCCGATACTTGACCGTTTGCTCTTCTTTTACACTTAATTCTTTTTTTTTTTTTTTTTAATATACAGATTTACTTATTCGGAATTATAATTGACAGGATCCAAAATGGATCAACGTGTAGAAAATATTGCGGCGATAAATCTGCCAGATTAAACATAGACACCAACGATAAACTAAATGTATTTTCCGCCATTTTTTTTTTTCTTTTCTTAACAGGAGGAGGTTCGAGATTGAAGCCCATTTTTTTTTAAAGACCCTTTAATTAATCTATGGCACTTATTTTTTTTTTCGATAGTGGATGGAGTCTTTCGGCAAAACAAAGCATTCTTCTACACATTAACCAATTTATACACAAAACTGAAGCATTTTTCGGTAACTAAATGAATTTATAAGATATTTGCGTGGAGATATATCTTCTGAGAAACCGTGAATGAAGCCGAAAGGTAAAAATACAATAGGATCGTAAATTTGAGGTAAATGCCGAATTCTCCTCTCATCTCGGACGTTGCCAACAAATTATACAGCAAATGCAGTAATGATTGAGTAGTTTTAAACACGAGTAATTCTTCCAAACATAATATTTATCTGTTGGCAAGACCGTGAAGACTATTAATATGTCTCCCTGATCGTTCGATGTTAAACAAACAAGCCAGTTGATAGGGAACCAACGTGTCATTTTCTCTTTTCTTTCATCAAACTTACAAATTCAACAAACACTAAATATGTATCTAATCATCGACGAGTCATTAGAATGCGGGGAGTCTTCTACAAAACTTACCTTTGACCTAGTGTTTTCTAACGAGATACTATATATACCCCGTTAGAATATATATTTTTGATAGTTATCTGTTAAAATAAGGGTATTGTTTAGACTTATGTGCTCTTAAAATATGCCTTTCTCCATTAAATATTAATTTTTTTTTCGATGTAGCGAGAGGCCTTAGCTGTAACTCGAGACCTAAACTGCAGCTGTCTGATAGTTATCTGTTAAAACCAGGGCCTAGTAACTTGTTACGCTTCAAAACAATAACATATAAGCCTTTCTTTTTTACAAAATAATAAATTTTAAAGGTCTCAGATTTAGCACAAGGTCCTAAACTGCTTCAAACTAGAAGTAGCTTTACACGTATATATTAAAATCAAGGATCTAATAACGCTGTTGAGCCTCCTAAGCTGTAATTTGTAAGCTCTTCGTTTCCACAAAATAATAATAATTAATTTAGAAGGCCTTAAACTGTAGCGTTTAAAGCTTAACTATCAAACTACGACTATATACGTAGCTATTAAGACTTGCTACGCCTCTAAACTATAATATTAAACCCCCCTTCTTTTTCACAATTTAGAAGGCCTTAGACGTAGTTCAAAGCCCTAAACACTGTATATATATATATATATATATTTCGCTCCAGTTGAAACAGTATTAATTCTTAAAACTATTTTACTCAATTGTTTAGCGACAAAGATGTAGTCGCCCTATAAAAAGCTTTAAGTACGTAATAAAACTGCGCTTTAAAATCTGTTTTCCAACTAAAAATATAACGGTGAATGAAAGAATGACATTTTTATGAAAACTAACAAAGGATAGGGTGACACGGTGCCAAAGTAGAGAGATGACATGCCCGATAATGGACAGGGGACGATTTATGTTCAAGTGGATCCAATACAATCATCTACCAAGGTGTCTGAACTTTTCAGGTTCGAAAAACACTAGATAAATCCAGATAAACTTTAATTTTAGACAGTTTTATTTATTCGAAAGGCTATTTTTAACCAGGTTAAATAGCCTACTTCTTTATTGTCCCTTTTTTTTCTTTTCTTTCCTATCTCCATTCAGTTGTATATTATAGAGCAATTTATCTATCGAGCGTTTGAAGACAGATGTTTAGAATAATTTTGGGAACAGATACAGAACGAAAATCACAGTGAAATTAAATAGTGCATCTTTTAATTTATTAAGAATTAAATTTAAATGAAATCTTAATATTATTTAAGCCCAGTTTTTAATTAGTGTTTTAATAAAAATACGTTTTTTTAATGGTTTTTATGATGATCCCTCATATCGATATCATTGAAATTTACCTCCAAATCTGTAAAAATTAATTATAACTAATTTTTAACGTAAAAAAAAATCCATATAGTTCAGTGACAAACTGTACGAAACGTCCAGAATTAGCACGTTTTAATCATTATTTTTAGTGTATTTAAGATATTCTAAACGTGTTTTTTTCTTTCTTTTCAGTATCAGTAGAATGTAAGTATGAAGTAGAGATAAAGTAGGCATGTTTGGGGTTGAAGTACTAAGCATTAAATCGTCCTTTGATAGTGGGTTACAAAATACAGACACCTTACATAGCTATTATCAATGTCATTATCCAACTCTCACTATCATAACGGCGTTGGCAGAGTATCAAAGTTCCATAATAGCCAATTCTGACGAAATCCTCTCCACGTTTTTTAATATACGAGCGCGAAATTAGCACGAAATACTTAATTAAAACACTTAATATAATCGAATCCTCTAACTCCAAACAATGGAATTTCACGCGCAAGTTGTTAATTAAGCTGTTAGTTTCCGATTTCCTAAGAAAACTCTTAGAAATTCATAAATAAACAAACTAATTAGACCGTATCTAATGTTTAGGAGACTCCAATTCTTGATTGGAATTTCTGACTAATATATTCAAACTATTTTTAGTGGTGCATCTTTGTGGAGACAACTTTAAGTGGATCAGTGCTTAGCAATGTTATGTTTGGCAGGGCGACAATACGGTCTCAGTACTTTGTTCTTTTGGGTCTTCGGACAAATAAACGCCACAACGTGTCAAGTGAGTGGCAACAAACTCGAATGCAAAAACGTTTAAACGAAAACTGTCGATCTTGGACGTGTTCAACGTCTTGTTTCTCTAATTGAAAATTTGAGGGACTAAATGGGTGTTCTCGGTGATGAATTAACACAGCTGAACAACCTGAGAGTTAAATGAGTTATAATATATAAACTACAATTGTTGGTGCGCCATAAGTTTGGGCTTATTCTCAAGGAGGATCGAAACTCTTCAGGTTTCTAAATTGATATCTCAAATTAAATGTTTACTTAGAAGTCTTGTAGAGGGGTTTTTACAGTGTTTTTTTTGTACGCGAAACACTCTGTATTTTGTGAAAGGTTTAAAGCAAACAAACACTCGTTTGAAGGCCATAAAGTTGGAAGGGATCCTTATACAGACTTTGATTCGAACATCATTTTCACGCTTTAAGTCTTTAAATTTTTATCCCAAATTAAATGTTTAGGGGATTCAGAATGTTATTTTCATTCCAAATGTTCTTTATTTTGTAAAAGATTTGAAGCAAACATTATCTTGAAGGCCATACAGTTGGGATCCTTATGCTTTTAAGGATCCTAACTTTACATGTAAAGTATTCAAAGCACTGTTTTTCTGTGTTCTGTAATAAAGGATTCAAAGCATTGTTTTTTTTTTTCTTACTAAAAATGACTTTATCCCCTCTTTTAATGGTTATAATAAAATAAGTAAAAATAACTTCTTGACATATCATTTGTAGATATTTAAGAATTTTTTTATCTTTTCTTTTTGGCCGATCACGATTAGAAACAAATGGCATTCTCGAGAGATATTTTTCTAAAACTAAAGGTGTATGATCTATTGTTACAAAAGCGCGCGCACGACAATAACCGGATATTGTTTTTCTCTATTACCAACAATGCTTTGACGGTAAACAAATATAAATTATTGACAAAGACAATAAGAGGTCCTTTTTTTTTTGCTTAAATTTTTCTATGAATTTTAGAATAATATCGCTTATCGGAACTCGTTTAATTCTCTAAGATAGTTCAAATGGCTTATGTACAGACAAACCTTTAAACAACGGCTACTGACAGGAAGATAAAAAATGGTTGTTGTTCGGAATTTGGAGGTTATATTCGAGGTTGTATGAATTTAAAAAAGAAACTTTTCTGAAAAAAATTGCCGTCTTTTAGAGGTGTTGTTAGAGTGGGTTCCCACCTCACCAACACGGGCTTTCACGTGAAAATTTCCGGGTTATCTCACGTGTTTGACATCCAAATTGGGGACAGTTTCCCCATTAAAAAGAAAGGCAGATAGCCCACGTGTTGCCCATTACACCAAGTCAAACTAATTTATATACGAAGAAGAATGGACTTAGAATACAATTTTAAGTGCCTAAAAAGCCATAATAAAAACTTATCATAACATAAATGTATATCGAAAGATTACTTTTATAGGGAATTTCTTGTATCATTAAACAAATAATAATAATAATAATAATGTATTTATCAGTTATAACACTCAGGAAACATCTAAGATAATTACAAGTAAATTCTTTTAATGATAATTTTGATAATGAAAGTGATATAATGAATGTACTTGTACAGTACATGCAAAGCATTGTTTATTTATGGTTGCGATACTTAAGGAACTAAAACACACGTTAAAAATTTCGAATTCTACGAGGTACACCTTGATTGAAGACACGATGTGACTAGAGAACGTGATCACAAATACAGAAGTGAAACGTGATGACGATAATAAAAAACAAAACGAAATTGTTATCAAAGGAATATACAGCATTTAAACCAGGCTTAAAGCAGAGGGAGAGGGCCCAGGACATTCAGAATAAAGACTGGGCCCATGGGATCCATAGAAAGGTTTTCAGGGATGGAGACGAATAATTACATCAATAAATTTTTATTTAATTTGTGGGGAAAACCCTTAAAATGTTTTTTTAAATAAAATTTAATAAATTTTACCATTTTCAATACGTTTTCTGTTGATATTTTATGAAATTTAACCTTAAAAAATTGGAAAATGATGGAAGATCAGGAAGAGGAAAATGGTGCTTACATCAAAGAAATTCTTAAATTTTTTTATTATTTTAAAATAAAATTGCATATATTAATGTTTTTAAATATAAATTAGTCCTATTTAAAATCATAATTTATATTTTCCTAGATGCGTGCCATAAGATATCATTATGTTTGAAAAAAATAGGTAATTCTTATGCAGATCAGCTTGTTGACCATCGAAACGTTTCAAAGGTGAAATCATAAAAATCTTAATGTGAAGTATATAATAAATAATTTCCAGTAATGTTCTAGATTCCTACATGAAATATTTCCGCAAAATTTTATTTCGTTGACCTCCTAAAAAGGAGAAAAAAAAAGGAAAAGTCGAAATTTGTTATTCCGAATTCAAAATGGAGGATTTTATTCCAAATCGTTTTGTCCTTCAATCACTAAGAGGGTCTTTAATATTCCTGTCACGGATGCCATGCCGTATAGGAAAGCCAACACTAAAGGCCTCATTGGCAGGGCCTTCGAGAGAAAATGGGAGCTGAGGATTTTTTCCAGTTCCCCTTTCATCTTGACGGGGGGCTCCTATAAATTGATGTTATTATTACTATTAAATATTTAAGACTGCCCTTATTTGTTCAAAAAGAAAAAAAATCTGGCAAAAGAGGGTCCGCTCTATAGCTTTCGTAGTCTTGCCCATTGGAAGCTTTGTTAGAACAATTTACATTAGCTACAAGGCCTCATTGCAGGCTTCATTAGCACCGTTGGTGCAATCTATTTACATGGTTATGCCTACAATAGTAATGACTGGGTAGTGAGGGAAGGGGCCTGAAATATCTAGATCAACCCACTGTACTCCGACTTGAATACAAATTTGTGTCCTCCAGAGTGACAGTTTGACGAATGAAAATGCTTCAAATCCATCATTTTAAGTCCAATTCGCTTGGTTAAAAGTAATAATAATTCAACTGTACTAAGAATATAAACATTTTAAAGCCTAGGAAAGAGTAAAGGGGCCTTTTCGTGCGACCGGGCCCACAACGGGTGGCCATATAATATGAACAGTGCCCCACCAATCCGGGTCAAACCACCCACGAAACTTTTGTAATTCCGACCTGAACTCGAACCCGTCTTCTACATAAACATGTTTACTTCGTTATTCTATTACTTTTTTAAAGAGAGAAGTGAACTTAACTGCGATCAGGTATGAAATTCTTCAACTCTAATTAAATATAAAACAGATAAATTCGATACACCGCTCATTTTTCTTCTTAATTACTCTGGCATCAATCGAAGAATCGAACTTAATTAGACGTTACAATATAATATTTGTAACTCGTTTGTGTCATTGACCTACTCTACGTTATCGCCTCGATCGTTATAACGAGGAAGATCTCATAATTGCTCATCGTCTAACAGAACTTTGTTATCAGAATCCTTTATTGCTCATTAATTTTTCATTGTCTGATTTATCTAGAATGGATGCATACCAAAACGCTTATGGGCATACATTTTTCTCCCCTTTTTAAAGCACAATTCTTGACTATTTTAGAAAAAAAACCCACAAGCTGGCAACATTGTTTCTAGACTTTCCTGGAATACTTTGTTTTTATTCTTAATAATTGCTACCAGTACCTTTAAGTCTTCGGATTGAGGGAGATATTAAGAGGATAGGGCCATATCTCCCGAATCAATGGTACGATTTTCCTGAAAATTTCTAGAAACGTTTAACTCTAACACACAAACTTCCCTGCAAAATTTCAGAAACCTTCGACAAGATGTGTAGGAGTTATTAAGCTTTAAAATCGTACTCCTCCACGCAAGAACATCCATACGTGAGAACCCCTAAAGTTTTTTTTTTTTTTTTTTATTTCTCGACGTTTGAAGGTACCCTAGTCCGAAAAATGAGTGGAAGTCAATTTTAGACCGATCGCCATACTTTCTCTCTATTATATAACAGCAAAAAAATGTAATATTCACGAGATGCCATTCTTGAAGGACTTCAGAAACTGAATATTTAAATTAGGTTTTTTAAGAGGAATATTATAAAAAAAGTTCCCTTAACAAGGTATAATGTGTAGAAAATTTAACAATTTGCTTGCGGCTAGTGTCTTTACAACTATTATAAATCTCAAAGAACGTTTTTTTTTAAAAAAAACTCCCCTCTTGTGCCAACAACAGGTGGCCCAAAGCGAACATTGACTTCTACCAGATAAATTAGCATATTGTAGATAATTCTAAACATCGATTTATTTTAATATTTTTAAAGAATTTCTCTAGAAATATATATATATATATATATACTCGTGACCTTTTGAGTGGGACCAAGTTAGGTTCAGGAAACGAATTCGTCTTCTGGATTTTTTCTAAGTGTATTTCTTTCTTTTTTTTCTTATTCTCGTCGTATCTCGCTTACTCACCACCCTGTTCGGGAGCTATGCTCTAATTTACTATGGCTAAATATAGGATGGAAATTTGGCAAGTGGATAGGAGATTCGAGATATCATGCGAAAAATAGTCAAAATTCTTCAGAAATGATGCATTTATCGACTTTTTATTCGATGTTCGCGATTGCTCCTTCACACACTACCAAAGACTTGAAGGAGGGAGGGATTTCCAGTAGCTAAATTCGCAAGAATGTCGGAAAAAATTAGTAGAATTTTTAAGATTTTCTTCTTAATTAGTCCTTTTACCTTTTATAAAAAGTATTTTGTGTCTTGTAAGATTAATTAATTAATTTTTTTTATTTTATTTTTTTGCGAGTCGTGTTGCTTTGGATAATCAATCACTCGCTCCAGAAAGAAGTCTGTTCGAGGAGGGAAATGGTGTCAAATTTTACAAATTACGCATTTTATAATTTAAATAACTTGCTAATAACTTAACTGTTTAAATATTTACAGATTTAGAAGTATTTTTATATCCTTTTCTCCGAAAATAATTTCTTTTTAGGACTTTTTTTTTTTGCTGTTAAGGTGTTAAATTCGTCGAAAGAATACATTATAACGTGTTAAAATAGAGCGTTTAAATTGTTTTAATGTTTGAATTTTACATGTTTTTCGTGTAAAATGTCTAATTAAATAATAATTTTATTAATTTTTTAAAAAATTAACACTAAAATTTATGTAAATCTGTATATAGAAGTATGCACAAACAGAAACTTGTGCTTCTATAGTGTGTGTGTGTGTTTTTCTATAGAAATTTGAATTATTTATACAATTATAAAGATATGCTCCATATTTAAATTAGTAGTAAAATATTTTTACTATTTCTAAAAGACGGAACTTGGTGTTTAACCGTTCAGAAATTCACCTGTAAAGTATTTTTAATGCTAACTCCCTTTTCTTTCTTACTTTCTCCTCCCCTCTCTTCCTGTTGGTTACTGCCCATCCGCTACAGCATCTTTCCCAATTCTTCTCCTATTTTAATAATATTTCTGTACATAATATATGCAAATCCACCTACAAATAGGTCATTGGGACCATTTGGCAGGACCCTTGACACAGGAGAATCCCAAAATTCAGTCTTACATGATAAAACATGACACCTAAATCGATATAAATTAAAGTTTCTTCTCTTGTTTCTGTAGTGTTTCTGTGTATAATGCAGGGAGGCATAGATATAGACCATTAAGGAATATCACGTACACAGAAAGGCCCCAAAATATAGAACTTTTTCCAGAGAAATTATACTCAAGTTAATTTCTTCTGATAAATGTAAAAAAAAAAAATTTTTATCTATACATTTAAATGGCTTTCAGGGGCCCCACATTTGTAAAAGGGCCCCATTTTACCTCTCAAGCTCTGAATTTACGACGTAAATTCTAAGTTTTTCTTCGATTTGTAAACTATTTAATAGAATAAATTGTAGAGTTTTTCTAGAATTTTACTTCTGAGGAAAATTTCTGCAAATCTTGACGAAATTTGTATTTTTCAAAATACACAGGAAAATTATGAATTTAATATTATTACAATGTTATTTTATTCTTATCAAATAATTAAATTATGAAAATAATAACAAAAGATGTTGTTTATGAAAAGTTCATAAATTTTTTAAAAATATCTTTTACATAAAAGAGAATGTCAGAAAGTAATTTCATCAATTTAAAATTGTCCTGTGAATTTATTATTTATAAATAATGTTTTTTTTTCATTTAGATTTTTATAAATGTAACAGAATAAATTAAAAAAGTAAAGTATACATTTTTATATTAAAATAACTTCGAATGTCATTAAAATTCCTAAATTTGATATTAAGTTTTTTTAAAAAAATTAAAAGATTGTAATACTTTTTTGGTAGGATTTTCTATACAATAGAAAATTATATATAGTTTTATAAAATTTTGACAAATTCTGGTACAAATAAAAGTTTTTAAAAGTTTCTAGAAAAATTTTAGAAACAAAAATTTGAAATTTTTTAGAAAAATTCTAAAGAAAGTAGAAATTTTTAAGAGAAATTCTAGAAAATAATTGGAAAAAAATCTAGAAACTTGATAGAAAAGTTCAAGAAAAAATAAATAGAAATAAATAAATAAATACACAGTATATATATTCTAGAATTCTTCTAAAGATCTGTAGATTTCTTGTAGAATTTGTCTTAAAAGATAAATGTTTTTTTGATTTTTTTCTAGAACTTTTCTAGATTATTTTCCAATTATTTTCTACGATTTTTCTTACAAAATTTACAGATCATTATTACTAGAATTTTTATGAAAATTCCTGATTTTTTTCTAGAACTTTTCTAGATTTTTTGTAATGATGTATATATATATATATATATATATATATACATCATTATATATATATATATACATCCCAAATATATCAGAAATTGTTAAATTGTTATATATATATAAATAATATACATTCACTTAAATTAAGAATAGAAGAATTTTTGTTATTAATTCGAGCGGATTTATCTTTGAACAACTGAAAAACGGAAAGTAGGAAAAGAAAAATGCGACCAACGCGAAGAGAATTCGACAAAACGAAAGGAAGAATTTTTTTATCGCAAAAGTTCATCGATTTGTATCAAAAGTTAAATTTATTTTTGGTAGGAGATAAACCCGACGTCACGCTCTTATCTAGCACACCTTTACAATACCCAAATTTATCTTTCATTTTTATATTCGCTTATTTCTTTCGTCATTCAATCATTCCTGCACCAATATTTTTTCTATATATATATATTTTTAAATAATGAAGTAAAGTAATTAATAAAGAAAATTATTTTATAAAATATATTTAAAGATGCATTTGTGTGTGTTTTTTTTAATATGAAAGTCTTTCGAAATCCAATTAAATCTTAATTATAATGAAAATTATAAATATAAATTACATTCAATTAATTTATGTTATAAAGTAAAATAATTTTTAAAATATTTTTGAAAATTATTAATAAAATAATGAAAAATTTAATTATATTTTAAGCTACGTTTCGTAAGAAAATTTATTATTTTTACAAGTTTTAATTGAATTTTTTAAATATTTATTTAATTTATTGTTTACTTTAATTATTTTTTTAAATATTAAATTATGAAAAAATTCTAAGATTTTTTCACAAAAATTTTCAATTTTTTCTACTGAAACTTTCAATTGTTTATACTAAAATTTTCTTTCTTTCTACTGATATTTCCGATTTTTTCTACTGATATTTCCGTTTTTTCTACTGATATTTCCGATTTTTTCTACTGATATTTCCGTTTTTTCTACTGATATTTCCGATTTTTTTCTACTGATATTTCCGA
Organism: Centruroides sculpturatus; assembly: GCF_000671375.1. Taxonomy (NCBI): domain Eukaryota; kingdom Metazoa; phylum Arthropoda; class Arachnida; order Scorpiones; family Buthidae; genus Centruroides; species Centruroides sculpturatus. The sequence continues at coordinate 357,583 of NW_019385105.1, read as the reverse complement.
TTTTTTTTCTACTGATATTTCCGATTTTTTTCTACTGATATTTCCGATTTTTTTTCTACTGATATTTCCGTTTTTTTTATTGATATTTCCGATTTTTTTTTCTACTGATATTTCCGATTTTTTCTACTTAAATTTCCGTTTTTTCTACTGATATTTCCGATTTTTTCTACTGATATTTCCGTTTTTCTACTGATATTTCCGATTTTTTTCTACTGATATTTCTATTTTTTTCTACTTAAATTTCCGACTTTTTCTACTGAAATTTACGTTTTTTTCTACTGATATTTCCGTTTTTTTCTACTTAAATTTCCGACTTTTTCTACTGAAATTTCCGTTTTTTCTACTGATATTTCTGTTTTTTTTTCTACTTAAATTTCCGACTTTTTCTACTGAAATTTCCAATTGTCTTTACTAACATTCAATTTTTCTACTGAAATTTCCGATTTTTCTACTAAAATTTTCCTATTTTCTAAACTATTCTTAAAATAAATAAATAAAACATTAAATATCCAGTTGTATTCATCAAATATTCAAATTATTCAATGAATAAAATAAAATATTCAAAAATAAATTGAATAAAATATTCAATTTAAAAGCTGATATTTTGTGAATATTTCGTTAAAAATGCTTTAATACAAATATTTTATTCGAAAGTATTTAAGTTTAGTCATCTTTATTTCAATCAAAATCTCATACTCTGGCAGCCTATCAATTTTCCTAAAATATTTCTGACCGCATTCAAAAGAATTTGGAGAGGGTGGACGACTAATGTAATGCAATTTCAAAAAGTATTTCGACTGTAAATCTTTGAAAACAACTGACGAATGATACATCTTCCATTTGAACTGGTTCAAAGCCAAGATGGTCTTCCACGCCATCTCCTACCACCGAAAAAAAAAACACAGGCAAAAAACACTACAAAAAATACTTAATGAATGTTCGAATGTAATGCGCACCCCCACTTAAAAAACAAAAAATTATTTTTAAAGAGAAAAATTGGAAGATAATGAAATAATTTTTAAAATATCAATCAAATTTAAATGTCATTTTATGGTAATTTATTTAATAATCTGCGAAAGTTGTAACGCATTATTTCAAATTTAAAGTGCACCCCTACTTTTAAAAAGTGTTATTCTGGTGCAAAGTAAGACGATCAGGAACTAAATTGGATGATAAAACACAAATTTAAGATGATAAGATGATAAATTTAAGATAAAATCGATGCTAAATCTTATATTTTAAGGCGTTCGCACGTCTTAACATCCCAACAATGCCGATTTTAAAGGTCATCCCTACTTTTAAAAAGAGAGATTCGGGAGCAAAGTAAGACGATCAGGAATTAAATTGGATGATAAAACACAAATTTAAGATGATAAGATGATAAATTTAAGATAAAATCGATGCTAAATCTTATATTTTAAGGCGTTCGTACGTCTTAACATCCCAACAATGCCGATTTTAAAGGACATCCCTACTTTTAAAAAGAGAGATTCGGGAGCAAAGTAAGATGATCAGGAACTAAACCGGATGATGAAACACAAATTTAAGATGATAAGATGATAAATTTAAGATAAAATCGATGCTAAATCTTATATTTTAAGGCGTTCGTACGTCTTAACATCCCAACAATGCCGATTTTAAAGGACATCCCTACTTTTAAAAAGAGAGATTCGGGAGCAAAGTAAGATGATCAGGAACTAAACCGGATGATGAAACACAAATTTAAGATGATAAGATGATAAATTTAAGAAAAAATCGATAATAAACGTGGAATTTTAAGTTTTACGTACGTCTTAATATGGAAGCAACGACGAGGTTTCGAAGGAGAGGAGAGGAAAGAGAGAGACAGAGAAATGTTTAAAATGTGAGAAACGATTTGACTTCACATTAAAAAAAGCATCCATTGTTTTCTCTACACTTTCACTCTGATTAGCGGTTTATCATGTCGTGATTTACGTGGCAACAACGGAGAAATTTTAAACGTAAAACAATCACGCTAACCAAACGAGATCATTCACCTTCTGACAATAAATTACTTCCAGAATATTTTAATACCTCGCTTGACTTACGAACTACTCATTAATATATTTATTATTATTTATTTATCGAGTGGTTCTATTTTTAATCAAAATAAGGAAGAATTTAATAATAAAGAAATTCTGACGTCACGTTCGAGGGGGTAGGAAAAAAAAAAACGCAGTAAAGTGTACTTTTATCAGAGGTCAACTTCTGTTTTTGCAATCTTGTTTTGATTTGTAAGAATAATACTTGGTTCTTGTTTCATGCGGAAATATATTTCGAAGGCGGAGATTTATTTTTATTTTATTATTATTCTTTTTTTTTTTCTTGAGGAAATTAGCGATAATTATAAACCTTTCTTCTTTTTTTTTAATTCGGGGTGGTCCGAAAGTCCGTTAACCGCGTACTGTTCACCGTGTTCCTGCTAAACGTGCAAACGTTTTCTTGTAATTATTTTTATTAATTAATTGTACGTTTCTTAGGCTCGTCTTTAATCTGCGGTGGCCCAAAAGTCAGTTAACCGTACGTGCACCTTTCTTTTTTTTTTTTCTACGGAGTGGTCCGAAAGTTCGTTAACTATTGTCCTTTTATACAAGTTCCCGACATACGTGTGTGAATATTTTCTTGTAATTATTATTATTATTTACTGATTTCTTACGCCAATATTTACATACGTATGGTGGCCCAAAAGTTAGTTTACCGCATGTGCGCGCGCTTCTTTTTATACTGGGGTAGTCCGAAAGTTCGTTAACCGCGTTATTTTCTGTGTGTTCCTAGTATACGTGTGAATATTTTCTTATGATTATTTATAAATATATACACGTATGTTGTCCAAAAGTCGGTTAACTATCTGTGCTCTTACGAATTTCATTCACAAATTATTCATTTTGTGAATGAAATTCGTAAGAAGAGCACAGATAGTTAACCGACATAAGAGTTAGACAAATTATTCATTTTGTCTAACTCTTCTTATACGGGATGATCCGAAAAAAAAAAATAGGGAGAAACATATAACAGCGCGTGCTTCTTTCACAAAATTGGGTGAAATATTGGGGGAAAAAAAATATTATTAAGCACCAATGTTAACTGACTTTCGGGCCACCCTTTACATTCGCGCCGGCTATATTTACGTTATAATTTGATACGATACTGTCAATAACGTCTAGAAACGTCCGACCACCCAAGTTTAGATTAATTATTTTAGGTGATACGAGATCAATGTATGGCTTCTGTAGTGCTTCATAAATTAAACATATTCCGCGTGTAATAAGATCTTTATTTTCTAAGATGGTTATCGCATGTTAAATATAAAAAGAAAACAAAAAAAAATGTGATGTGTTGGATAAATCTTATCAAATTCCTCTGCTTCAACCTTCGATCAATTTACTTTGGATAAATGCGACTTCGTAGAGGTATTCCTGATAATATTCTTATCTGTGACATTGAATATCATCCTTTTATTATTCGAATAGATTAATTCCCTTTATTTTTTTCCCCTTATTTTTGTCTTTTATCTCGTGTTTTCCGCCTTCCCCTATAATATTATGCCGATGAATCGTAATTGGAGACGTGTTTATGTATGGTAAATTCAATTTTAGTATGGTATTTACCTGTATAAATATTCACGAGACGTTCGTATGCGTAAGGACATAATCGCAGGATAGTTTACACACAACAGATTAATTATACATAATCATAAACAGAAGTATTCTGTATATGTATATTTAACGAAGAAGCGCAATTTTCTGGAGCCTCCACAGACAGGGACCCCAAAACAATCTTTACATAAAAATATCCCCAAGCGAAATGTCTGAAGTCGACACTGTACGTGAGGCCCTAATTCAAAATTGGGGCCCCACGTAGCTATAACACTCCACTGATAAAAAAAGGGGGTTTCGACGCCATCCCTTCATGAAATACAACGTAAACAAATTAACAATTTAAAAATGGAAATTTCCAAATATTATGACATCATTTTTATTCTTGAATAATAATACTCTAAAACGTTACGTGTAGAAACAACAACACAAGGAAACACCCAAACAGATGACACACGCCAACACACCGTACAATACCGATACAAACCTACCGAAACGTGTTTTAAAGTGAGCAAATCGATATTTTCGTAACAACACAACCATTCCCATTTAGTTATAACGAGGAACTAAAGGGTTAATTTTTATAAAATTAGAATATTTCGACAAACTAATTAAAATTCCCAGCGAAATAACGCGCTCGAGCTTAATTAAACTGTTTTAATTAAATGTTAAACGTGTTAGTTTCTTAATGAATTAATTAATTTCGAGAGGAAGAAGATCTTTAATTAATTTCGGAAGTTTTCAGTACACGGAACGAAAATGTTTAATAGAAAGAAAGAAAAAAAAATGAAAGAAACAATTCAAGGAAATCACGTTAGAAAATATTTTGTTTTCTCATATTTTGGGAATGATCCAAAATAACCCTCTTTCATTAACTAGTTTACATATTTAAAAGCGTTAAAAAAGAAGAAGGAGGAGGAGGAGGAGGAGGAAGAAACAAAGACAGCACCGTTAAGTTTAATTGTAGACTTTTAAAACTAGAAACGTAAATATTATTCAAGATAGAAACAAAATCTGGAAATCGTGAAGAAGGCTTTTTGTAACACGTCACACGGAAGGTCTAGTGTTGTGTGTGTGTGTGTGTGTGCGCGCGCGTTTTTTTTTTCTTGGCAGAGGTGTTGGCTCTTAGGGCTTTGCCTTGTGAGGAGTGAAGTTGACTCACCTTCGTCGGCGCCGAAAATCTTCGTCATAAACAAACCGAAAAACTGAATAAGTAGGTCGTTGAGGAAAGTGGATGAGTTTCCTTTCTACTAAGATAAACAATCTTTCTTGATTTATATTTATCGATTCGTTTTAATTTTTTTGTTTTCGTCCATGATGATGATTTTTTTTCTTGTTTGTTATCATTTCTGTTATTTATAGTAATGACGACGAGAGCGTAACAATATTTAACTCGTATACTAAGCTTTTTAAATAACTTGATTCGTATTGTGGGCCTTTATTCGATTTTAAACACGTATCCGGATCTACCCGACTGTGAACGAATGCAGATAGTAAGAGAGCTTTTTTTGTTAGTCGTCACAGGTTATTCCGGGTGGTGAAAAATGAGTCTTTTTTACTCATCTTGTTCACTTTTTTAAACTCTTTCTGACCTATGAGCATCGAGGGGCCTTTTAAATTTCAGGGTTTTCCAGAGAAGAAAAGTGAAAGGGTGAGCCCTATATAGGCTATATATATCCGGATCAACTCAATCGTGAAAATTTCTAAAATGATCTAAACCCGAACCTCCCTTCAGAAAGACGAGACTTGCTTCTTTATTATCTCATTCCTCCATTAGAATCCATAATCCTATTCCTCATCTCATCCCTCCAAGCTCTTCCTCATTCCTCCAATCGAATTTATGATTCTATTCCTCTAATAGAACTTATGATCCTGTTCCTCACCTCATTCCTCTGATCTCGTTTCTTATTCCCCCAGAACAATGTATGATTTTGATTGGAGGAACGAGATTGTCCAATTAAGTGAAATCACATTATAGAAAAGTGGGCGTAAAAACCAATCCAGAAGCGGATATATCTGTGCTTATTTTTTGTATTATGACATCATATTTAATCATGAATAATATGCAAAAATACCACGTGTTGTTGTACCGGTAGAGACGGGTCGAAAATGACCTTTTAAATAGTTGTCAATGGCACATAACTAAAAGAAGAAAAAAAAAAAATAAATACCTCGGAGAAATGAATTTCTCTTCCAAGTCTCATTGTGTGTTTCTTGATTCCGATGCGAGTAGATATACATTCAAAAGATAGACACACAGACGGATAAATGACATAGAGATAAACAAGTAGACAGACATAAAAAGAAACAGAAACCCGATACGTGCAGAAACAAGATACATAGAGAAACAGAAATAACTTATCAAAAAAGACGTACAGATAAACAGACAGACTGATAAACAGATAAATAGACAGAATTAAATAAATAGAGAAGTTTTACATATAAAAAGTAGCGGGCATAGAATTACGGAAGCAGAAATAGATAGATTATTATTTTATATGAAAGATTTATGGATAATTGGGGCCTAAGATGGGCCTCAACCTTCTCCTAAAGCCGTAAAAGTACTAATGAAATGGATAATTTCATTTCGTATTATGTTTTTTTACATTAAAAACTATATTTTGGGACTTTCTCCGCTGGATCATTTTCCTTTTTGAGGTCTCAAATTTATTAAAAACAAGTAAAACAGCGTTAAAAATTGTTTTGTGTTATTTATTAATTAAATAATAAAATTCGACAAAAATAAAGTAATGTATGAATGAATGTAACAAATGTTTATGAGGCCCTAGTAAGTGTGAGTCAGGTATGAAATGATCCCCCCTATACAGAGGGGCGTAGGAGGGTCTTCCTGTAATGAAGACAGGCAAGTTTGATTTCAGGGGATTTCAGGGAATCGAACGGAGGGGAACGGGAACCTGTTACAGGTATAAAAATCCCTGTGTTTGAAGGTCCTGCTGACCTCTTCTACTGGACAAGTGCCTAATTAAATACCCCAATATGGAATTAGAATTAAAAAGAATTACTTTGTTAAAAACACAAGAATATTTGTCATTTCTCCGATGGGTTCATACGGCACAGTTGCATTCAGTGGTATTATTTAGACGTAACAAAGGATCCATCTTAATCTAACCAAAGACCTTCGTTTGTCACATGGTTTGTATTTTGACACAAGGACAGTCGGTGCCTAGCACACCTTGAAATGACAAGATATTCTTTTTATCTAGCTTTTTAAATCTATAATAGCTGACCTTGAATCCGATTTATATAAACTAGTTAAAGGAAGAACACGTTGCAAAATAAATAATTAAAATGAGCTATTTTTGTGTTATTGTGTAAGGGATTTTTAAACCTATTCTATACACAATGAGATTAATATAAATTATAAGATATATTTGATAATTTGGTTAACGGTGCCTGTAATAATGTTATTGTGTAAAGAATAAGGCACAACAATATATACTGTGTAATAAAATCTGTGTAAGATCTGTGGGTAGATTTTTAAGCTTTTTTTTTTAACATAAATCCCCTTTTATAGTTGTGAAAGTGGCTAAGAAATTTGTAAGGATTACGTAAAGCTTACAAATGTACTAAGGAAGGAATTTCTTAGATTCTTTGTAGCCTTTACGCAAGTATTATGAATTTATTAGGCTCTTTGTAAGCTCCATACAAGCCTTATAAATTTCTTAGGCTCTTTGTAAGCTCCATACAAGCCTTGTGAATTTCTTAGGCTCTTTTTGTAAGCTGCATACAAGCCTTATAAATTTCTTAGGCTCTTTGTAAGCTCTGTACAAGCCTTATAAATTTTTTACGCTCTTTATTTAACAAAGCCTAGAATTTAAGCCTTTCACAAGAGTTAAAAAGGGTTTAAAATTTTCTTAGGTTGGAGTGAGAATTAAGCCTTTTAAAAGGCTTAATTCTCGTATAACTTACTTGTTAGTCTCTATAATGCTTCTGTAGAGTAAATTTAATATAAAGTCAACAATTAGACTTATTAATTGCTTTACATTGGATTCAACATTGATTAGAATATATTTTAGCATCACATTTCTCATTTTTTGTACTTTACTTACTGAATTAAAAAAATTAACAGCAAAAGTTGCGTAACTTTTCCGGCAAAAACATTTAATTAAAATTACTCGTAACGCCATCTGTTACGAGATTTTATTTCTAAAACTTTTAAAATTATTAATTATTATAAAGTAACAAAAATATTAATTTTGAAGGTAGAATGAGTTTTATAAAAATCTGTAAATGCTAATAACGAGTAAAATCATTAAGTCTGACCCACTCGAGATACGACAGGTGACCTCCGTCTATCTTCCCAACCCCTCGACCTTTAACCACTAAAATTTAACAACATAAAGCCCCCTAACATATAAACTTCCCTGCAAAATTTCACAAAATTTCGGCAAAAGACACAGTAGTTATTAAGCTTTAAAGTCTCCCCTCCCACACACACACACACTAACAACCCAATACAGAAGGTAAAATAAAAAAACAACCCAAATTTTTGTGCCTTTCTCGATGTTTCAAGGTCTCCAAAGCACAAAAATGTAAAAAATATTAAAGATCATACACAACAGGGATAAAGCAACAAAGATTTAGTTTATTTCTGTACTTTATAATTAGAAAGTTATAAGGTCTAAAAATATGTGTACTAGTTCAAACAATTTGAATCATATGGTTACGTTAACACGACTCTACGTAAACAAAAAATGATTCAAAAATAATAATAGTCATTATATTTTTAGTAACACTAAATACGAATGAATGATAGGTTGACCTCTTAAGTATAGGTCACCAGGACGTCGTCATAATTTCCGTTTCCTCGAATTCTAGGGACGGAAGCGCGCATGGATGAGGAATATTTTAAGAAAGAAACGTAAACATTCTCTCAGAAAGATTTACAAATGCGATTAATAAATAACGTCTTTTAGTAAAAGTCCTTCGAAATAAGAAAAAGATAATTCTTTATAAAGAGGACTGGTTCTTGAAAACCGGATTTAAAAGAATTTTAAGAGTTTTTATATTACATCGCTTCTGTATTGTTAACAATATATGCAATCATCCCAGTCGTAAACTTAATTGAATAATTACGATGCTGTTTGTTTACTCGATTTAGTGACACCTCTAACACTAAATCGAGGTAGTAGCGTACTTTAAGGTTTGGATTTCCTCCGTTTAATTTCTCTTTATTATGATTGAACTTTTTACATTATCCTTCTAGATTACCCCCTCAGTTAAGCTGCTAAATCGAGGTATGACTTTATATAGAAGTACGACTCCTGAATTGCGCAAATACTTCTTAATTTATGGAATTCGGGGTGTAATTCTGTATAAAATCATACCTCGGTTTAATGCCACCTCTGAAATTGAAGCTTAAGAAGAGTAAGAATTACCTCGTTATAGTGAATTCCGAAATAGCAATGCATTCGTGAATAAGTTTTACATAAATACTGTAAGCACTTTAAACGAATTAGGCCTATTGTCATTACCGAACACACGTGTATTTCAAGCTCTCGTATTCGAACTTACGTGCAGACCTCATTACTATAAATAGCGCTAATCGTTCGTAGTCCTTAAGCTTACCGCCACACTCAATTTAATGTCAATTCAGACTCACTAAATCGAAGTTTGACTGTGCTAACGAGGTCTATACATGACTTTGAGTTTAATTAAGAGTTAGTCACATGATTTAGTAATAAATTCACAGGACATGGAAAAGATCCGTATACGAGTACTGATTTAACGCTTTGAGAGTGGCGTTATTTAGGGGGTCTCTACATCGAGTTTCGAATATCACATGGTTTAATAAAATAAACTCAGATTCTGAAGGGATTTTGCAATACAAAATACTGATTAACGCTTTATTGGCTGTCGACCCCCTATATAGCGTCACTAGAAGGTCTCTATATCGAGTTCGAGTATTTATAATCCATTCTACTCCCATTTTATCCACTTATTTTTACTTAACTGTACTTTAAAGCCTATCATTTTACACACGTACTATGAAATAACAGTAAAAAAAATAATGACAATCCCATTCTACAATGGGGGTAGCGTGTTTGGACTAGAAAAAAGTTGAATTGTTTTCTAACTTATCAAAGATAGGATCGGGTTTAGAATTCCCAAACAACGTCATACTACAGAAACCTACAAAACGATACAAGTAAACTTAGAACTTAATTAGATACACATAGATAACAATATCTAGAGTATCGATAATGGTTATAGAGAAATGTAGGTCTATATATACACATTATATGAAACAATAATATCATACGGCCTAAAATAATTGCCCAATATCGTCTACAGAACAATAGATCCTTATTTAAACAATTGAAGGAAGTCCTTAGACAAGGAATATTTCTATTTTAAGCCAAGTGTTTTATACTACGTGGTATAAGGGACTAAATTAACGTTTTCTATGCTTCTAATTGTGTAGGGTGCTGTAATTGATTTACTTTTTTTTTTGGCCTTTATCCTCCGCCATGTTTTAATTTCATGCTTTGTAAGCTTTAGACATAGTTAGGTTTAATTATTTCGGGTTGTAAATGGCCACGTGGTCCCCCTTTTTTTTGTTGTAACGCAGGATGTGTATGAATGTAGTGTACTTGGCACACCTAGAAATCCTACCTAGAAATGGGTTTGGCCGAAATATGAGAAGATAATTAGAAAAGGAGTGAACGTGTCTTTATTAAGCCACTTTGAAGGATATCAATGCTTGGATTTTTATTATCTCTTTTGGATTTATGACTTATAATTATCGTATTTGCATATAATTTGTTTTTCTTTTCTTCTTTTAAACGACAGAAATTGGTTAAATTTGCATATTGTTCATTGGTTTTATTTATTTATTTTTTTACCTTCTGTGCTCGAGGTAGATCTTGAAGGTGGCTCGAGAGAGTGACCAGCAATTTTAGTGTAAAATTACTCTAAAAAGTAGTGTTATGTAGGTTATATAATGGTGAGATCAGACTTGATGCGGATTTTAGTTTGTGATAAGGATAAATTACCTGGAAAATAGTATTGTATTCTATCTCATTTGTTTCATAAGATCCTTAATAGTAGTCAGACCATTGTAAGCGGTTTTAAAGGCCCTAAGAAGGCGAGGCAATTTTTTTAAGGGAACACAGATATATTAGTAATGAGTGTAGAAATGAAGGAAGCCCCACTCATGGGTATACCCTTGCGATAATGGGACCCTGTTAGTGGTTCTTAACCTTTCTGAGCTAGTAGCACACCAAGTAACTTGTATGGCACGAAGACGTTCTTGTGTATAAAAGAATAGTGACGTCGAAGACTTGTATTTAAGACTATAAAAATATACAAAATAATATTAAATGGAAAGAAATTAGCATGCTTCAAATTAATCTTGTGGCATCCCTATGAGTAGTTCGAGGTTCACCTATCGAGAGCCACTTAATTTGTGGCTTTTGTATCGTATTATATATATAAAACACTAAATTTTGGATCTCTCTGCATGTGGGATTCAAGCTAAAGGCCTTGCTGGCACCATACTACGAGGATTTCCTTATAAAGTATATAATAAGTACGTACATATACACTGTTCTTGACATTATAAGATAAATTTTGGAGACCTTTTGTATGGGGGGCCCTAAACAAATGGACTTGTTGGCCCCCTCTGTCTGGAGTCATTATATATTATTAATACACACGTATAACACGTGCTGTTCTTAATGTTATAACGCTTAAAAACATAAGAAAATTATTTTATTAATTTATAAAAGTTAAATTTAGTAGAAAATAAATTGTATATGAATTTAATTATTATTTTTTTTAAAAAATAAATGACTACTCACCGAATCATTTCATCTCACGTGATGCGTGCATTGCTTAAGATAATAGGCCAAAAAAAAAAAAATTGAAATTTATTTTAAATTAGTAAAATAAAATTCAGTTTTCTTAAATGAAGTAAGAAATCCAAAAAATATATTTTAAATTATATATATATTTCACTTTATACACTCGAAAATGGGCATGTACTGTACAGGTTATATGATGAGTCATACGCCGCATCGTCAGATTATGAAAATAGGATATGTACTGTACTTTATATAGACTATAAAAAGTGTGTGTAAATTATATGTATATGTGAACTCATATAAAGAGGTAGCAGCAGGGTAATGTGGCATGGGCCTCAGACACAGAAGAGTTCCAAAATTTACTTTTTTATGCAGAAAAATATGATATTAAAGTCACTTATATTATTACTTTTCCGGCTGTTATATAGTATATAACAGGGGGAAAATATGACCATCGGTCAAAAAGAAATGACCCCCCTCCCCAGATTTTAAAATTTTTTTAACTCGGGCCACCTTGAAACGTATAGAAATGCAAAAAATTTCGGGGATTTTCTGTGTGGGAGTCGCGAATTTGTTCACCCACTTTCAAGCTTAATAATTACTGTGTCTTTTGCCGAAATTTTCTGAAATTTTGCAGGGAATTTTATAAATTAGGAGCATTGATGTTGTTAAATTTTGGTGGTTAAAGGTCTATGGGGTAGGGAAGATGGAGGTCATATCTCGAGTGAGGTCGGACTTAATGAAGATTTTACTCACTCATCGTTAACATTAATAAATTTTCATAAAACTCATCTCTACCCTCAGAATTAAACCTTTTTTTTCCATTTTATAATAATTAATAATATAAAAACTTTTTTTAAGATGAAATTTCGTAACAGATGGCGCCACATGCAATTTCAAAGTTTTTTGCCGGGAAAGTTATACAATTCGTAGCTGGATTATTGTTTTATTTCTCACTTTTACTGTACGTATTTATAGTTTAACATATAAATCTCCGACAACGTAAATACTTTTATAAGTTATTTTAATATAAAAAATTATGCATTAAATTTCACTTATATCCTGTTTAAAAAATACAAGTAAATGCGCCATTTTTACTTAAAAATTCGCTGTCTAACGTGCACTTCAGTACAATTCAGAACATAAATCAATGGTGTAGAATCCGAGCTCATTGAAATCGGATTTTTCTTTTTGTGAACACAAAAAGAATTGTTTATTTAAATAGAACCTTTAGACAAACTAAGCTTATTATAAGAGAAAAAGCCTTTATTCGTACGTAAATAATGACAGATAATAGCCTTTTTCTTTTTCTAGTCACTGCTAGAAATCCCTGTGTCGTGTGCATTCTTAGGATTTTTTTTTCTTATTCTAGGGATGTTAGAAATTTTCCAAATTTTTCTTAGCAAAGTGGCATTCTTTCTAGGTATGCAGCAGTTAAATGTTAATAGTTTTCCCCAAGCTCTTTTCAGAAATTTTCCGAGCCAATAACTTTCGATACTGGTCTTAGCATCGCTTCGTCTTTACAACGCCCAGAGGCTTTCCCCCCTCTAGTTTTTTTTTTTTGGAAGAAAAATTGATTTCTTGTAGCATAATCTATAACGATTTGGTAAATAATATTTATATTTTAATTTCTATTAAAAATTATTGTAAAATTGAAGCTTTTTTTACAGTAATTATAATACATAATTTGTATATCTTTGGTGTAAGAAACTATAATTTTGTGGAATACAGTTGACCCCCCCCCTATAATAACACTGTTGATTATTCCATTTTATACGAATTCCATGTTGTACGAGTCACTTAGATTTTACAAATATGTGAGCCATTCACAGCCTGGCGCATGTATTTGTAAAATCTAAGTGACTCCTATAACATGGAATTCATATAAAACGGAATAACCAACAGCGTTATAGGAGAGTCGACTGTAATTTGTAAAATTGTAATAATAAAAAACAAATACTGTGGTGGTCTCTACACCCCAAACCACCCCTAAAGCTCACCCCTCTTAACTTAATTCTTTATGTTTTGAATTTTTATTCTTCTAAATACTCGTGTCAATAAATATACATTTTAGTTATTGTTTTTAACATCCCCCAACTTCATCAATCTTCACATCCCCTTTAAAAATCCAAGCAAAACAGGGCATCAACGTAGCTATTATATATGTTAATTAAAATATGTATATTTTTATATATAAAAATGTACATTTATATGTTTATATAGGCTTATACATAATCGGCGTCCAGACGTAATTACGTCTTCAAGTCAAAGTTATGCTTATACAAGCATAATTAGGTTATGTCTGGACTCCGATTATGTCTGGTAAGACGTATTAAAAATAAAAGACTGATGACCTCCAAAACTGCTATTAAATTGACACAAATAAAGGGCAGGAAAGGGTAGAAGATTAAGAAGAACTTGGTGTAATATATTTATAGAAGACTCCGAAGAGAAGATCAGGAGAAAGATGAATACATTTATGGGAGAATTGGAAGAGTAGGAGGAAGCACAATACATTTATAGGAGAACTGGAAGAGTAGGAGAAAGTTTAATACAGTTATAGGAAAACTGGAAGAGAGGAAGACCAGGAGAAAACTCAATACATTTACAGAAGACCTGAGACTCTCAATATTGATTGAAATGAAGAGGAACACATAACTGATCATACAGTTCAAAGGACAATTATAACAAGTATAAGCTATTATAACATAAAAATATTATATAATAACCAATTAAAAATAAATTATATTATTTAAAAAAAACAACATTGAATATGTGCAAATTATAACATTAAATTATTAATATTTGACTCGAATTTGTACTAAAATCGATAGCATATAAACATAAATTCGTGACGGGAAATTGCTATCAAGTTAACAAATGTATCAAACTCAATCAAACTATTACAATGCGATACGCATCTATCATGTTGTAAATTCTTTAATTATAATAGAAAAACGTTGGGGGTAATAATTTCAATGAGAAAACACGTGACGGGAATTCAGGAATGTCACATTGTCAGACGTCAATTGATTAAAGCAATGTCACGTTGGTCAATTTTCTGCATGCTTGTATAACGTAACAACGATCGGAGAGGAGGGTCAGCGCCCTTAACAAAAGTACTGTACTCACTCCCCATAAATAATTCAGGAATATTTAACAAAATATCGGATGTAAAAAAATTAACAATGCTTTCGGCAGACATCAAAATTGACGTCAACAACGGAAGAAAAGAAACTAGATCATTTTTTTTTTCTTTCTTATTTTATTTATTTATTACTAAGCTTCTCGGTCGAATTAACTTGAAGAGGAAAGAATTGATTGATTTTTGTCCCGTGTTGACTTTCATTTTTTACAAAAATGTTGGCGACATTCGCTCTTCAAATACCACAGACACCAACATTCCAGGGTTTGTCCTTCAAGGTCGTTTCAAGGCCGTCTTGGGTAGAGAAAACTAAAAGTATTGTCTGTAATCCACGCCTCAATTCCTGAGGTCGGTTCCGCTACCCAAATGCCAAGAATTGTCCGGCATTACTAACAGCCAAGCTATTGTTACGTAAACAGCTGTCCTTGCCACTCTACTGTCAAAATAACGCTACCGAAGATCTCTATAACACTATTATATCACCCGTTACTATCGATAATCTAACGAGATATAAGTCTTTTTTTTCCTTTCTTCTTCTTCTTCTTCTTTTTCCAGGGTCGAGTTTCGTGAACCGGAAATGAATAAATAAATAAATAAATATTATGATTATTATATTAAGTAGGTTGCTTCGAGGTAATTAATCGGTCATTAGGACAAATCTCTAGTGCTTTTATTTTTACGAATACCACAGAATGAAAGAAAATATTCGTGATGGTTCTCTCTTCCTTTTATATTAGTTCTTTATCATTATTTATACTCTAATAATAAGCGCCTCGTTATAACGGCTTTCGTAATAACGAATAACGAACGTTATTACGAGAGCCAGTAGTAGTATTAAGTACTTTATTAAGTTTTATAACTTGCTAGCTGCGTGTGCCCGGCGCTACTCGAGGGTGTTGAGAAATTGGTGAAGTTGGGTTGGGAGAAGGTAATAAAAAAAACAATGGTCTTAGTAACTGAAATGTACGTTTATTGGTCCGAGTATTTATAATAATGAAGCTGCAAAACGTAAAAAATTACATAGTAAAATTGATCTGGCTTAAGTTAAGAGGGGTGAGCTTTAGGGGTGTTTGGGGTAGGAATATTTTTCTAGGGTGTCAAAGAATATTCATGATAAATTTGATGAGGATACGTTTAACAGTATAAATCCTTTTGTCTAACAAACAAACAAACATACATACATACATACTGTATACATATTTTGACTTTTAAATATGTAGATAGAGATTAATCAAATGGAATTAAGATTATAAGATTATATGAAACAAAACTTTCTATAAATTTAAATTTCTTTTCTTTATTTCTTTTTGTTGAGGTAAAAAGATTTTAATTTTCTTTAAAAATTTATTTTTAATTCTTTTGAAGATCATCGGACCGTTAATCATTCAAGTCTGAAATAATAAATAACAACAAAAGAGAACATTACAATAAAAAGAAAAAGCACTTTGAATACAAATGAACAAGAGAAAAAAAAATTAGTTGTTTTTTTTTTCTTTCAGGCCTCGGGGCATTAGGGATTTGGAAATGATTTTTATTTATAGAAGCGTGAAGACCGACAGAGAATAATTGCGAGTTTTAATTAAATGAGGGCTACATAACGATAGAAATCTTTATATATATATATAATTCAACCCCCAACGTCTAAAACGTGTAATTGGTGTTAACTGTTGCTTGACATCGTTTCAAACGAGATTTTTGCATGGCAAAAATGAAAGAAGTTTATATACAAAAATGAATGAATGACATTTAAAATATATATTTTTATTTATTTATTTTTAATGCAAATTAAATAACTGTACTAATTCTTTAAAATAAAGAATTTTAATAGAACATATCGTGCTTTTAAATAGGTCTTAGATCAGTTAGAATGGCGCCAAACGGGATTTAGACTTGTGTCACCCTAAGGCCTTTTTCTTCACCGCTAAAATGGATTTTAATGAGTGAGGGAGGCCCTAATTTGTTACCAGTCTGTGGCTTGATTAGTTTTCTATCTTGCCCTATTGGGCATCTCGCAATACAGCTTCGTTATTTTTACACCGTTTTAAATCACCTTTATTACAATAAAGACTGGGACATTATGACAAAAATAGGGTCATTTTTAACCCTTTTTTTTTATCTATCGATTTATTATATTTTTGTGGCCTCGCCCAATCGAGAAATTAACAAGGCCTTGAATTCATGAAAAGGTAAAAGAATTGGGGAAACTTTATTTTAAAAAAAAATATAAGGGGGGATGCAAGTAAAAGCAACAAATGTAGTGTATTATCTATGTATGTCGTTCGGGCAAGGTCAACAAAATAAAAGAAAATAAAAATTAATAATTTTTCTGATTTCTCCCCTTTTGTTTTCTTAAATGATTTTTAGTGCAAGGATTTGTTAATGGCTCATTGTCTTCAATTGTTTCATAAACTTTTAAAAATTTCTAAAATTATTATTAATTCTGGGGATTTCTTTTTATCTTTTAATTATCCTTCCAGATAATTTAATTATTTTAATAGATAATGTATCGTTTAAATGATTAATTATAGTTAAAAACATGTTCGTAATTAAATTTACATACAATTAAACACTTTAAAAAAAGGGGGGGAAATGTATTTATTTTTCGTTTTCAGTTAAATATGTATTAATCTGCATAGAAAATGAGTTAAAAATTGATTTTCTGTATGAATTAATTGAAATCGTGAGAGTAAGGGAAAGATGCCAAATGGGGGCAAGATGGCCTCTTACTATAATACTTTAATTGCATTTTTTTAATGTTAACGCGAAAGTATAAGCATAAATCGTTTATTTTTTTGAAAAATAATGGTTTTAAATTGTTATTTATAAAATATTTATTAGATTAAACTCAAATATTGGGCATCTTTCCCAACATATGTATGTCAAGTACAGTTGACCACCCTATAATACTGTTGATAGTTCCGTGTTATATGAATTCCATGTTGTACGAGCCACTTAGATTTTACAAATACGTGTGCCGGGCTGTGAACGGTTCACGTATTTGTAAAATCTAAGTGACTCGTACAACGTGGAAATCATATAAAACGGAATAATCAACAGTGTTAAAGGGGGGGTCGACTTGTATATTCAATGGGATTTTATGCGATAGAATTGTTAAAATTTATTTCTCCTTTGAATTAATTCTGTGAATCCTCTTAAAATCCTATAAATATAATATGATTCCAGTACACTATAGTAGTTATAATCGTTTAGTGTTAATAAATCCTATGAATATAATATGATTCCTATAATATCCTGTAATTACAATCCTATAAACGTAGTATGATTCTTGTAGAATTATGTAAATTAATCCTGTGAATGCTCCTATAAATATAACATGATTATTATATTATCCTATAAATATAATAATGTAAATTAACTCACCCTCAGTATTTATACTAAAAATTAGTACTGAACTTAGACTTATGATCCTAATCTATTGTATAAACCAGGCCCTTCTCTTCCACCAATTTCATCATTAAATATAATTAAAATTAAAGATATTTTATCCTAAAAATAAACTCGTTTAAAGGATATATATTCCACGCTTATTTGTGTACGGATCCTATTTAATATTCATGCCGAAAATAATCCAAATTAAGGGATGATTGAATTAAGGACCCATAATTGAACTCTGAGACAAAAATGCATTCAAAAATTAAACTCGATTGATATCCCGGGTCAATATTCTCCAAAGGTACTGGTCATCGGAGTATATCGACCTCGTTATAACGTCGGGCATCGTTATAAAGAGGGGGGGTCAAATGGATGACGTTGCGGGAGTGTCGATTATATTTTTAAAGAATCATTCAGCTCTCTAAAACATTAATCGCGTTTATAAAAGTTACGCTAAATGGTTTAATTATATAATTAGGCACATCAACCATGTAAATGTGGCCAACAAATTAGACCTAATAAACGCTCGCGTGGCCTAAATCGGGATTCAGATTATGCTCAAGTAGGTTAAACTGTGCAAGAAATATGAAAATTACGAGAATTATGGCATTTTAATTGGATTAATTTGCCATATAATCTATAATAAATCATTTAAATTTTATACTAAATTATCCGTTTTTTTTTAATTATGAATATTTTATTTGAGTTTTAAATGCATTTTAATTTAATAAGGAGGGGGAGGAAATTATTATGTAAATGGGTCTTTGCTTGCTGTTGTATATATATATAGTTTTTTTTTTAATGATTTTTCTATAGTTCCTTTTATAGAGAATTTCCTTTTTAAACAGGTTCATGTTCTGTATTCTAAACGGTAGTCAGACAAACCTGACAGTTCCAGTCTCCGGGTGGTCGTGGGAGGAAACAACGCCATCTGGAAGAGGGCCTACAATTCGGTCAAGGGTAACCTGTAACCACAGTTACAGTACACATCAAATGTATTTTGTACTTAACTGTCCATCTTTTACTTCCGCTATTTTTAATGTTTGCCTTATTTAAAAATAAACTAAAAAACTTGATATATATATATATATATTTTTTTTCATTTCCCCTTTATTTAATTCTTATCATTTTGGATAAGTTAATAAGTTCAAGGAGCTTCGAGATGTTATTTTTTTAATGTCTTCTTGTGCTTCAGTGAACATCCAGGTCTGGTCAGTTTCTTAAAAGTTGAATAAATCTTTTATGATTAATGGACAAATATAGAAGAAATAGAAGAGAAGGGGGGAAACAATGTTCTATTTTATTAACAGAAAAAGAAAAAGAAGAAGAAGAAGAAGAAGAAAAAAAAGATGGATGAAATGAAAATTGATGAGTGCTAAAAACTAGAAAAGGAGATTTTTATGTCAAATTTTTAAATAAAAATTTAAAAATTTGACATAAAAATTTAAAAATTTAAAAATTTTCTGTAAATAAAACATTGTAACTAGGTTTTTTTAAAGTTTATTTGTAATTTTTACATTCCAGAATGTAAATATGTCACTAAAGTTGCTGTATACTTGGTATCTAGATACAGTACAGTACGTCATTGAAGTTGCTACATACTTGATATCTTAGATACCCCATTGAAGCTGCTTGGATACATTACTACGTTGCTTTATATGATATTTATAATATATCACTAATATATACTAATATTTATGATACGTAAATATGTCACCGAAACTATACATGATAACTAGTTTACGTCACAATGCATCTTTACACAGCAGCTTCTAGGTTTTATAGGATAAATCGTGGATAAAATCTGTTTCTGTGTATAGAGCTGAAAGTTTTATGTATATTTTTTAAATTTTTAGTGAAGGAGAAGCATATTTTCTTCTCTGCCCCTCCATAGAATACGCCTCCGAGTAGCCTGGTATTCTAAAATTCTTCTACGTAATTTATTTGAGACTATGAATAGGAAAGGAATTCTCATAAGTAGTTTCATTCCAAATGAAATTAGTTTCGAGAATTCCATTCTGATTCACTGCTTAAGTCTTCACTCTGTTAAAACACGACTAAATTACTACTTAAACGTTATATTATTCGTTAATTAATTGCGTTAAGTACTTTTTACGAAGGAAAAAACATATATATAGCCTATACTTTTTTAAATGTCCGTTCGTTTGTTGGTCTGTACGGAAGTTATCTCATTGAGAATTTTATTGAATTTGAAATGATTTGAAGGACATGCCAATATTATATATTATTATGACCTTTCATACAAAATTATCTCTAGTACTGTACATTCAGGGCCTTAGAAACATGAGATAGGGCCCATTTCTTTTCTGAAAAACAATAAATGAAATAAAAACAGAGACTTATCATACTTTACATCACTTTGTAATTGCATTTTTTTAATATAAAAGATTAAGTTATGGGGCTTTCTATGCTTAAGGCCTTAGTCAAATGATTCTGCAGGCCTCTCACCATCTGAACCTGATTAGTTATATTAATTTTATAAGGTAATATGTAAATATAAATATTAAACATATCTTTTTTAAATGGTAAAATATAAAATAAAATATAAAATAAAATACAATTTTTATAGAAAAAAAAAAGCCTTACTTATCTTAACAGAGATTAATTATTTCTTTAAGAAAATAGAATATATTCTTCTATATAAGAATATACATATTTTATTATATATAATATATTCTTTAAGAAATAATTATTTTCTTTAGTCTAGTCTATTCTATAAAATAATTATTTTATAATTTATTTTGATAGTACAATACTGTACAGTCCATTTTAAGCAGTTTTTATATACAAATATAATACAATATTTTCTACAGAAAAAGTTTTATGTGAAATTAATTGCATTCTTTTTCTAGAAAATTCAATTTTTTCTTTAATTGTACCTGTACAATTCATGCATAAGAACAAAACTCATCAGTCATTGTAAAGCTTGTTCTGCCTTAAATATGTAATACTTTATTTAAAAAAAAAAANAGTTTATTCTCTGTTATATTCTGTACAAGTAAATACTGTACAAGTACAGTACAGTATTTTCTGAGGAAATACTCGTACTTATTTTTTTTAACCCCATTCCCGATAACTCGGCATTTTCACAAACTCGGCCACCCTTCGGTCCACATTAGGTCGAGTTTTCGAGGTTCTGCTGTATTTCTGGACAGAATGATTTCAAAATAATTCTGTTATGGAAAAATAGACGACGACAATATTGAAGAATGACTTCTTCGAGATAGAATTTTGTTTTCAATAATTTATCTGAATATGGCATCAAATATTGTATTTATGTTAATATATTTAATCCAAATTCGTTACTGAACTTCTTAAAATAAGGTATTTAATAATAATAAAAATGATTTAATTGACAATAAATTATGCTTTTGTCTTCATTTCTTTTTTTAATCTGTAACTTTGTTAAGGCATCATTACTTTGATTTGTTACAAAAGCATAAATTGACTCCTCTATAAAGTTATGTATTGACTCCTCCAAAATATACTGATTCTTTAATAAAGTAATCTATTGGCTCTCTCTCTCTTTCTCTTTAATATATTATATCATGTCACAGTATATTAGAGAGTCTCTGGGATAAAATCTGCTTCTCTTTGGTAGTCTCTATGTACTGAGACGTGAGACTGATATAATGTATGAGAAAGTGAGTCAGTATATAGAGGAGTCAACAAATAAGAGACGGAGTTATTGTATAGAAGAGTTAATATATAGGAGCCAATACAGTATATATGAAAGTGAACCAATATATAGGGGAGTCTATATATAAGAGAGTCAATATATAGGAGATAGAGAGAGTCAGTGTATAGGGGAGCCAATGCAGTATGTATGAGAGGAAATTAATCTATAGGAGAGTCAATATATAAGAGAGAGAGTGTGTGTGTGTGTCAGTATATAGGAGAGCCAATGCAGTATGTATGAGAGGGAATCAATTTATAGGGTAGTCAATATATAAGAGAGAAAGTCAGGTATATTTAGGGATTCAATATATAAGAAAAGGAGTCAATAGATAAAGTAATGTATTGACTTTGTTGGGAAGTCAGTACATTAGAGAGGGAGTCACTTTATCAAGGAGTGAGCATATTATCAATGTACTGATTCCCTAATAGGGAGTCAATATTTTGAGATAATTCTCAATTTAAATATTTTATAAGATAATTTGAATGCTAATTAACAAAGAAATTGGCTATATATGATTTAAAAATAAGAAAATAATTTATAAATTTTTGTTTTATTTATTTCTTTTTTAATTTTTAAAAAAATGTATAGTCGATATTATCTTTATTTATTTTTTCCAAAGTTAATTTTTGTAATTAAACGCTATTCGTTTCCGTGAAGTGTTGATAATTTGATATTATTTTCTCGACCAGTAAATATCAATTAAAGGGAAATAAATGGAGCAAACGAATAAACATCTTGAAACAAAAAAGTCAGTTTCCAATTGCTTAGTTGGAACGTGTTAATGATAAATTTGCTCCTTAAATAAAATATTGGCTAGGCCTTGGAGATATTAAACAATTGGGCGATGGACCATAGGTAAATATAGGCTTATGAGGCCCCTTGATATTGTACAAGGTCTTGGATCCTAGCTAATACTAGTTACCAAGTACTGGACCAAACGTGTCTGAGGCCCCTAAAAGCTCAAGGCCCTAGGCAAAAGTCTAGATTGCCTGTGCCTGAAACCGCTACTGTTTATAAAATTAATTTTTTATTAGCTTTTATTCTGTTTAAATTAATTTATTGATCGATTTTATACTGGATATTTAATATAGTTTTTAATCTATAAATTATCCTTATCTCGAGTATGGTTCGGGCCCTAGTCAAACCATAGATAGTGTTTTTATATTTGACTAAGGCCTCCCCACTATATTTAATATTGTACAGGATGAAAGTTACGTATAGACCCAGTATTGGAACCTCAAAAACTTACAAAAGTGTGTTTTTTTGTTTTTTTTTTTTTTGCATTTTTAAGGCCCTGAAAACTGCTTAACTTTTAAAAAAATTATCTATAATATTATTTAAATTGAATAAAAAATATAATATTTTAAAGGAATAATTTATTGTTATCTCTAATATTGTATCAACTATTAAAAACTTGCTTTTATTCATGATTATAAGCTTTAAAACTATAATAATGGCTTGTATTATAGTAGCTATAGTTATGTGTTTTTTTCTCTTTTAAATTTATTATACTTTATTTGCTATTTATAATTGCAGAATTGTCTGAAGTATTTGCTGTTAATTTAAACGTGTCTTATAAACTTGTCTTGTTTACCTTGAATGAAGTGCAAAATACAATCTATACTACAGAAGGAGATGATGAAGATATTCATTTAAACATGAATATAAGATTAACTATAAAACAAGTTTATTAAAAATATTTAGACATAACCTTTTATAGAATCGATGATGTTAGTATGCGCTTAATTAAATTTAAATTTATGATAATTAATCCATTGTGGTGCTGGCTGAAGTTTGTAAAAAGGCCTTCAACCCATTATGGTGCTCGTAAGAGGCCTTTTTTTTTTAATCAAGAGAGTAAAAAAAAAACTAATTTATTTATTAAAAAATGAAGCACTTAAATCTACTTTTTTAATATAAAATAATCTAAATTTTGAAGGGCCTTCTGTGTCCAAAGATCAAGTCAAGCAGGCCTACTCGCTCTTATCATGTGATTACTTAGCTTCTACCCCTCACTTTTGAAGATAAAATTTATTGATTATTTATTTATATAAATTAAACAAATCCTTCAAAAGTTAATGACGTTTTTAATTAGGTTAAATACAAATTAATTATATTTAACACGTTTAAGACAATCAAGATGGATGTGTGTGTGTTTTTTTTCCCCCTCAGTAATACAACTTTAAATGGGTTCGACATCAAGGTAAACAGGAGAAATGAATAAATAATTTATGAGAGAATGAAGTAAATAATGTTTTTGGATAACATTTACAAGTATTAAACAATAATGAGAATTATAATGATTTGTACACGAATATGTTGCACGGTGATTTATAATGGATATAACAAGAAGGACGAACGACCCACAATTTAATTTTTTTTCCTCCCTTTTTTTATGCCTTTAAATGACATTTTAAAATATTATAAAATAATTTCTTAGAAAATAAAGGTTAAAAGCTTAAAATTTAAATATTTTTACGGTAATTGACTTAAAAATTCTTGACCGATTGGCCTTTGAAATTGTTATTAATGTATTGAGCCAGAGGTGTTTTGATATTATAAGCTCGATGCAGAATTAGGGTCAGTGGTACAAGTTTAGAGAATCTGACACCCCCCTTAAGGCAGTAACATAACTAGAAACGATATTAGGGAAGGGGGGTGTCCGAGTCAGAACGTGCAAATCTATATTTACCCCTTGTACCAATGTGGATTCAAGACACTAGCAAGTAAACTCTTAGGTATATACAAGTGTATAAGTGTGCTTTTCACGTTCAGATTTCGTTTCCTGTACTTATTAAGTGGGGCCCGGGCCCTCTTCCCTCCCCGATTAAGCTACAGACTTATGATTTAGATGCTTAATTAAAATCAATTAAGAAAGCGTACAATCTCTTGTTAAGAACCGGAAGTAGAGGATTATGAATTGTCCAGTGTGAGAGAGATTTCGTAATCTGACGTTATAATAGATAAAGAATGACCCGTAGTTTATTGTGTTTACTATTATGTCGCAATATAAAGGTGTAATAGGTGACGAAACAAAACAGATGCCAGTAGTGTAGAGAGAGGGTAGGTGAGTTATTTTCTGTATTTGGAATGCTGACAAAATATTTCTTCCTTTATGTCGACCTAATTTAGGTAAAATATAAGAGCGAATGGTCGACCCTTCGTCGATGTCCTCTTGCTTACTTTTGTGATTTATCATGTAACATAGACGTGTTTTGTCACGGGTGACGTTTCCTGTTACATAAAAAAAATTTACTTTTTTTTTCTTGTTTCTTGAAATTTATTGAAACTGGATTCTCTTTCTTGAATCTATAATAGCCTAAGAGTAAATAGCAACCCACATTTGAATTAATGCATCAAAATAACCCGGAATTTGAATTAATTTAATCATCGATTCACGATCGCGCCTCATCGCGCCTCATCGCGCGGCTTTCTTGACGCGATGCGATTGATATAACTCCTTCAAGTATTTATATAACGCCTTAAAATATGCAAGATTATCATGAAAATTATAAATATAATTACAAGAAAAAGTATTTTAATTTTTTAAGAAAATATAGCATTTTTTTTTTAAAGTAACTTCAGTTGTATGGTGAGGTTAAGGGGTATATTTTTTACCTTTTTTTTAACCTATATTACTTCATTAAATAGGCTTACATAATCTATAACACAGGAAGAATATTTACGACTTGTTTAAATAGCGTTAAGGTGAGAAACAAAGATGAAAGACAAGCAAGACTATTCAATTAGCGAGATTTGTTGGCTTGATGTTGTCCAATTTCTTTTTAATTTTTGGATTAGATTTCTAAATTCAGAATTGGCAGTTCCGTTTCAAATGTAAAATACAATAAACTTATTCTAATTAATTAAACAGGAATTTTTACTAAGAAAACAATGTGGCAATCGATGCGACTTTACAGTAAATACAGTATTCTTCTTGCGCGCATCGTATTGTGGTGCTGGCTGAAGTTTGTAAAAAGGCCTTCAACCCATTATGGTGCTCGTAAGAGGCCTTTTTTTTTTAATCAAGAGAGTAAAAAAAAAAACTAATTTATTTATTAAAAAATGAAGCACTTAAATCTACTTTTTTAATATAAAAGATTAAAAAGTCGTGTTCCTTCTCCATCATCCCCATTGTGGGGTTGAACAAACTTAAGATGGGCTTACAAAAAAATTTCCTTTAATGCCTACAAGGAGTTAAGAGGGGAAAGAAATTAATTTTAAAAAGTGAAGCGAGTAAATACACTTTTGTATACGATAAGATATTTAAAAAAATGGTGTAGTTTGACTATTTTATTATTCAATACTTTTTAAGTAGGTGATATGTGTCATTTCTCTCTTTATCGCTTAAAAACTTGCATTTAAAATTTTAAATTTCAAGGAAGCAAATTAATTTTTATGTATTATAAAATTTGAAAAAAAAATTATA
>NW_019385105.1:305379-329335 GCF_000671375.1 Centruroides sculpturatus | reverse complement strand
TGGAAAGGATACCGCATCGCGGTTGTTCGCGACGCGAACAACCGCGATGCGCGCAAGAACTACAGAAAAACACCACTTATAATAGAGAAAAACTCCAATTAAAGGTGATAAATACTAAAAATTTTAAAGTATATTTCTTGATTTTATGTAATGTTAATAATTTGTATTTTTTTAAATTAAATTAATTGTTATTAATACAGCGTTATAATGTTGTCGCGCGTAATACGATGCGACGCGAAACTATAGAATTCCAACGATTTTTATTACATAACGTATAAAAGTAACCACGAATATTAAATATATGTATACAAAAAATATTATTCATTATATTTCCTGATATTATAAACTGGAAATTAAACAAGGAAAATAATTTAAGCTATGTCATATTCATATAAATAACGTCGCGACGCGTTGACGCGCGCCGATATTACTACACTTACGCAATATATATAGGCCTATATATTAATTAAAATATCGATAATAAAATCAAACGAGATATTTAATTTTGAGGAATTGCATTTAAAAGTAAGGCTGTTAAATATAGTCGACAACCTTGACCTAATTATTATAAAAATAATAAATCAGAAATTCATCGAACTGGATTCGAAAATGATAAATAATATTTCGTGATATAACAGATCAAATTATAGTTAGATAATTCATTGCTAAACGAGTAATTGTTCTAACAATTAATCTTTCAATCCGGTTATCCGTTTAATTAATTTTATGCGCGCTTTCTCTCAAATTAACTAGAAACAATCGAGTTCCAAAAAGTTGTTAACACTTGTTCCACGCGACGCGGCGTCGTCAATGATCGTGTCGCGTCGCGTCGAATGACTTTTCTTTCTTGTTTATTTTTTTTTCACATCCGCGCGCTTTATTAGATTAATAAATCTCATTAATCAATTCAAATTCGTATTTTACTTTAACAACAATACTCATTTTCGAGAAAGTTACGAGTTATTAAAAGTTTTTTTTTTTTGGCTGTATAAACGTCGCGGCGCGACGATCCGCGACGCGACGAATGCCAAAGATCTGTTGTTCAGATCTTTAAGAAAGTGCGGCGTTATATATTTATATAAATGCTAAATAATCGATATTTGAAGCTGTGTTCAATTGGGCACGTTTCAAGTTCGTGAGGGATGCAGACGGCGAATTTGTTCGGCGCCACTGCCACCTGGCGACGATTCATGTATCCCGCTTGATTCTCTTGTCTTTATATGGATAGAGGGCTTAGCATTCGAATTAAAAATACCACACGACGATTAACACAATGCTATTAGTATTAAGACACCAGAAAAAGAATGACTGTGACGTAACACTAAATGTCAATAAAACAACACACACGCGCGCACGCACGAGAAAATTTCGTTTACAACTTCCCTATCCTTCACTTTCTTAACTTTTGTACAAATATAGCCATAGATTTTTACACTTAAATTGTAAGTTTAATTGCCTTTAACAGTGTAAATTTTAGATTTTTTTTAGTACCGTTATCGGTCTATAAAACAGAGATGAGTCAACTTCCTATATATATAAGTAGTGTTGCCTACGTTTCCAGGCGGTTTAAAACTAGCTATTATCGAAAAAAACAACAGAAGAAAGTACTTTTTCACAGTCAAACAAACAGAAGAATTACGAAAAAATGAACAATGAAATTAAAAAAAAAAGAAGTTAGATTGAGTTAAAAAGTTTGTTTGCTCGTTAAGTCAATGAAGAGCCAAACGAGTTTAAAGTTGCGCGTGTTTACAAGAAAAGTCCCCCCCTCCTTTGTTTCCAGATAACACTAAAAAATATCACATATCAAGGACGACAATTCGTTCAGCAAGCCAAGACTATATCGCTTCTCTATAAATCCAAGCAAACACCTATTAAATGGTAATAAAATCACTTAAAACAATGGTAAAAAAAAACATTTATATTTATTTAACTGTGTAAGAATTATCTTATTTATTTAAAAAAAAAATAATAATAATAGAGAAAGTGTCATATGGAAGTGCAAAATGCCACTAAATGAGATCATGGTGAATGGAGTCGAAAGTGGCGCCTCTCCTGTTAGAAATCGGCAACGTCAGCTGAACTGTAGTTGGTTGTTTGGCTGCACTCTGGTTGGTCGCTCAGGTGAACTCGTGGCGTTAAGTGGCGTCCGTGTAGCGCTCGTTTACTCGTGCTTCGTCGTTCTGTTGTTCCCGTTCGATCCTTCCTGACAATAACACGAATGCCAAAGAAGAAACCGAACGTGATCGTACCTCACTCGTGTATATTCTATACATTTGATTATTGTTATCGGTTAAACAATATACTCGGGAGATAAAACTGTGAAATCGATTTATATTTTTCTTGTGTTTTTCTCGTGTGATTCTTCTGTTAACCCGGCTCCGTCCTTGCAAGGAAAGGAAACTTGCCGCCAAGGTAAGTACAGTATGTATAATGACTTTTAAAGTATATTGCTTACGTTTCTAGTTTTATTTTATTTACTTTTTATGCTTCACCCCTTTGTAAATTTAACTTTAGGTTACATTTTATATTAAAAAAAAAACAAAACCTTGAAGAAAGATAGATAAATGCGATTGTTAAATGCCTCGATACAGTAGTCTGTCACTGGTAGAAGTTAATTTTAGGTTATTCATTATATATCATATACATATACAATTTAACTAAAAGTAACTCCTACCGATTATTATTGAAATGGAAACTTAGTGATGGAATGATAACGTTAGCGATTAATTAACAACGCCCATTGATAAATTATTTTATTAAAAAAAAATAATTACATACGGCTTCGTAAATCGTAGAATATATTTATAAAAATTGAATAATTTTTTTTCCTGTTTTATTTGCGCTCTCATTATTTTTGTGGCATATCGCTTATCGGTCTTTCGTGACGTTTAAAATGAGTCACATACGTATTTTTCTTCTTATTTCTATGTCGTGATATGTTATAAACTCGTTGCTACGACTGGAAATTCCTTTTATGATCCATCTGAGTGCGAAATTCTGTCACAGTCAGGAGCTATAACGTGACTGAATAATGGTGCGTGTCAAGGCGTCCAAACTAATAAGTTCAGAAATTAGGGAACAATATAGATAGTTGCAAAATTAGTTTCATTGAGTGTCTGGGAAAGAAACCATTCAACTCTTCTTTTTTTAAACTAGATATTGTACTTTTCCTGTTTTCTCTCTTTCGGAACCGCAACAGAGCATAGAAGGGAAGCCAGGAAGTGTATACAATACGACACCTGCTTCCTGTATGCACGTACGTTTACTATTCTTCTAACCTCCGAAAAGTCTAGATAAATCCTCATTAAATAGATTTAAAAAAAAATATGGTATATTTAAGTAATTCTATAATCAATTTTCGCTTATAATCTAGTATCAGTTGTAGTGCCATGCGATATCAGAAACGTGTAGATTGTTTAATGGTATATGATTAATTGGGTTTTCCTACGTAGGATACGATCAAAGATTTTCATCAAATTTAGTTTATAAAGCAATAAGTGAAAAAATAAATAAATATCTCGTTGAAACCAGTTTCGATATGCTCGAAAGAATATTTAATTAAACGGTTCAATGTTAGGTCTGGCTTTGATTGCAGGAGATCTAATTTCTGTATAAGAATTAAAATAGATGTGAATAAAGAAATTGAAATATCTGTTCACTCGAATGAAATCAAAAACCTCGAATTTTTTTTTCAATTTTTATGCAAATTATGCATTCAGAGACTTTCATCAGTTACGACGTCCCATGACGTGCTTTGATGAGATTAAAAATGAAACGTTTTACGTCAAGACAATTGTAGATTTTTGTCTGTAATTGTGTACGTGGAACGTGTTCTCGACTTTTAAATGGGATTAATTTTATCAAGGTGTACCTAATCTTTAAAATGGAGTATTAGAAACAAACATGACTTCGTCACCCGACATCTGCTAACGAGTTAAATATGACGTAAATCGCCCCGTTCATTATATCAGCCATCTTTCAAACCTGTTTTACTTGTTTCCGGTCTTTATACGTTTACTTTCGTCTCTGAATCGAGTGGGACTTTATTGCTACGGCTCGAAGGG
Organism: Centruroides sculpturatus; assembly: GCF_000671375.1. Taxonomy (NCBI): domain Eukaryota; kingdom Metazoa; phylum Arthropoda; class Arachnida; order Scorpiones; family Buthidae; genus Centruroides; species Centruroides sculpturatus. The sequence continues at coordinate 325,271 of NW_019385105.1, read as the reverse complement.
TGTTTTGTTTTCTAAGAGCTGAGAAAATTAAATTGCAATTGTGTAACACAACCGATAGCCTAGATCTATTCAAACGATTTGCAAAGGATCCTTCTCCCGCCTCAAGTATTCTTCACTAAAACACAATCTTTGACTCCTTCCATATTTATTAATCACGTAAATTATTTAAATAGGCAAGAATGAGAAGAGGATCAAGTATAATTCTCGATCCTCTTCTCATTCTTGCCTATTATAAACATGGTAGTATAAACATGGTAGTGTCTAGACTTGTGTACCTCAATTGCAATATCAATTCTTACCTTTATAATGATAAATCAATAGAATTTTAAGATTATAAATTGAATCGAACTTACTGACACGCTTATAATTTGTACGGAAGCGTTTGGTGAAGTTGAAAGTCAGCACGTCCAGCGCCAACTGTGCCACTCGGCTCCACTATATATAGCGAAGGATAAAACTGTAGCGTCATTCGGCACTCAAGGCTAAAAAAGAAGTATATATAAAACACCCTCAGAATTGCTGGTTCATGATCAAGATCATGAGAAATAATTTTTTTTTTTTTTTGTTTTTCCTTCGTGTCTTCGGGTGGAAGGATCTTAAGAATATACCATGACTAAACAATAACCAAGATAGAACCAACCAAAAATATATTATTTATACAGGGAGAATAAATTGTTTACGCGTTACGATTCCGTTATAAAACAAGAAGTATTGTCATAAAAGGAGCATTTTGTAGTTTTAAAAGTGGAAAAAAAGTGCCGAATAATCATTAACCAAGCTCGCAGAGAATTCTCTGTTGAGTTGTTCCTTTAAAAATAACATCAGACCAGATTTAGTTCAGTACACCACGTGTTCCGGAGAGTTTCCCTTTGTTGCTGACCGGTTACCATGGCAAGTCGAGGAAATGACGTCTATTTGTGGATAGTATTTTTTTTTCCATTATTATTTCTGCACGCAATGTAAGTACAGATACCCTAGTTACTTCGCATTGACGAAATTTTAGTCGAGTAACGCCCCTCTGTTTTTATCGTTACTAACCATTAAAGGTGATCTCAATGGAATAGGAGAAATATCGAGTGACGTTACTTTTGAAAACAGTATTATTATTATTATTATTATTTTCTTTCTTTCTTATCTGAGTTTTAATCAATTTGACCTTGGTGACGACGATTGCCAAGACGATGATCTATGTTACACCCTAGAGCAAGCCTATTTCCCACGTGGAGCGTGTGAAAGGAAATGCTACGAGGGTGCAGGTAGTTTGATTTCTCTCTTTTTTTTAATATTCGAAGAGTGAAAGTGATTAAAAATCTTTACGTGAAATATTCCTATAAGTTATTCATTTCTACGACCCTCTTATAAGCTTTCATGAGCATTCATCTATAATTCTAATAGCTCCATATTGAATATATCGTAAGAAATGTTTGAAAGCTTACAGATTTTTACTGGAAATATTCATTTCTTGCAGATGAGATTGAAGGAAACGATTTGCAACACGCAAAATTCTGTAGAGAACACACATTATAATGATATTTAAGGGCCATAAACGTGGATTTTACTTAAAATATTCACAATTTTTTAAGAGTTTTTTTTTTTGTTTTTACTGTAAATAAATTTCGTAGTAACGAAATCACTCATGAAATATTCGTGAAAATTTCCCAGGAAATATTTATTAACGTTTTAATAGACAGAATATTTATTATATTAACATAAAAAATGTTTCGATTATAAATAAATCTGCTGAAACATTTCTATTTTTAACAGTTTTGCAAGAATATTTAGCGATATAGTCATAAATATTTTCGCTTGTCTCGCTTAAAACTTCTAGTTTATAAGCTTACAAGCGTAAAAAATTACATAAAAGTATTCAAAGAATCTTGTGTAGAACATAAATTTCAGTTTAAACGCGTATCAAAATCAAGATAAAACTGATTTTTATCGTTTAAACCAGAACTAATAATGTAATTCTTAAGTTACGGATGAAGGTAACTCCAGAAGAATCGTTGTTCTGGAGTTACCTTTTTCTTGTTTATTTTTTTTGCCCTTTAACAGAAAAACAAATTTTTGTATATTTTTATGAAGTGTTAGTTAACAACCCCGTTAAAACGGTTGACGACTTCGCATTGATGTTGCCAAAAGTTGGAGAATGATTAGCGAAGTGTAACAGGCGGAAACAAATGGAATAAGACTGGTTCGTTACACGCATTGTGCAGCCAAACATGAGGTTATAAAATGAATCGAATGAGAAATCATTCGGTTTAAAAAAAAAAAAAACACAAACACAATTTCACGTTTGTTATTATTGAAATACAATAAATAATTTCAGCCATTTTTATTTTTGCTTTAAATTGAAGTAATCGTGTCTACAATATACAGTCGACCCCACTATAACACTGTTGATAATTCCGTTTTATATGAATTCCATGTTGTACGAGCCACTTAGATTTTACAAATACGTGAGCCGTTCACAGCCCGACATACGTATTTGTAAAATCTAAGTGACTCGTACAATATGGAATTCATATAAAACGGAATTATCAACAGTGTTATAGGGGGTTCGACTGTACTGCCAGTAATTAGAGGGAGAATGAGTGATATTGATGTCACTCATTCGTCATTGATATTGATATAGAATTAATTTGAATAAATTAATTCTAATATCTAGTGTATCTGGGTAAAAAAAACAAAAAAATTTTAGTGGAAAGGATACCCTAATTTCCACAGTTTCGACCATAAAACATGTTCCCAAAAGGCCTCGGGAATTAATTGTGAAGCCTTCAGGGTTGAGATCTCGGTTTCCTGTCTCTTATCAGAGGTCATATGGTTGCTTTGCCCGTGACCGATTATATATTCTGTGCACGTTTCATTGACAAGTGCCTTATCTTCATCGTGTAAGAGTGTAGAGTTGTGAGAAAATCTCGTGAGATTATTAAGAAAATTAACTTTGAGTCCAACAGAGATTCGAATTCGGACTCATTCGCATGAATTGTATCTTACAGAGATCATCGGGGGTGTATCTGCTGTTCGATACTTATTGTCTAAGACCTAAATAGATATTAAAGTTCACTGGAGGAAGTAAAATGTCAATAGAAACATCCACTGTCCCAATTCGCTTCATTTAAGAATAGGTCAGATATGTAAGAAAGATGTAGCCCATTATGAACACATGTAGATTAAATGTCGCCAGATATCCAGGTTATATAGTCTCTACAAAAGATATCTATCGTTAGGGTCGGTGTCATGCGATGGTCTAACGATTTTGTCGGTCATACAGGAGTGACACGAACTTCTACTCAAATGAATTTTTCAGGAGGAATTACTCCCAAAGAATCGAATGGGGTAACGGCACGATCTTCGTTAATGATATCTAAGTCAGCAGTTAGGTAAAAGAAGAAATTCCGAATCCAGATGAAATGATCTCGTGAGGGGAGGTCATGTGTGACGTCATTTCGTCACGCAATCCTCTCAATTTGGAGGGAGGAGGGCCCCTTGGCCACCATTTGGTCGTGACCCTAAACGTCTTGCAATACGATTTTTCCATACTGTTGTTTGAAAGGGAAGTAGAAACAATGTTAAACTAAGTAGAGAGAAGAGCCTTTGGAATGAAATTAAAAAAAAAATAATAATAAATTTCACATAATTGCATTCCATTGGTGAAAACAGTAGTTTTTATTCCTCATTCTGCACCTGTTTATAATATAAACTGGTGCAGAATTTTATTACCTTAATAATAATTTATTTAATTAAGTAGAATTATTTCAAGTCATTTACTGTGAAATTAATGTTCATTTTTATATAATTATTTATGATATGCCATTTTTATATCATTAAATTATCATATATTTTTTTTATAAATTTAAGAATTATGGTAATTTAATGGCACAAAATATTAATAAATCCAGTATTAAGTTGTAAAATGTAGTAGAAAGTACACCTTATTTTGTACATGATGCATGATTTAACATTTCCTATTTATTTTATTTATTTTTTTTCCTCTGAAAGTTTGAACTGATTCCAACTAGTGGAATGGTTGGACAAACAATTTGGCTACAATTTAATTGTAGTGTTATTTACAAATACATCATTTTTCTTTTGGAGAAAGTTCTAGTGATCTACAAATAATTTTAAATGTATAATTTATTTTGTTAGGTTCTACATATCTTGTGTCATTTTAATAATAGAAATGCTCTACAACAGTTTAAGAGTATTTATTACATATATTGTTACCTTTATATATTCAAATATTCTATGTTTTCAAGCTGTAGACTAGATGTGATGAATATCTGGAGCTTATACACTGTAACATACACAGTTTTTAAATTCTGAATATTCATCAAGTTTGTCTTTCTAGCTTTAAATATTCAAGCTGAAGCTAGATACAATGAATATCCTGTCCTGGTTTTAATCACATTTTGATAAAAGTTAATTTGTCCTGTCTAAAATGTAAGTTTTTCTTATAAATATCAAAACTTTAGTGGTTATCAGATAACAAAATTAATATTAATATAAGATAAAATTTTCTTTTCAAAGACTGTAATGTTCTGAGCTTTTCATTATGCCAATGCGATTGTTTATATTTGTGTCAACAGTAATGGCACCTGCCAGTAATGTTACAAACTCGCACCTATTGATAAAACAAATCTCCCTATTTTCCCCTATCACAAGGAGCAAAAAAATTCCCTGTTTCCTGAAAGACAGAATTGATCATTCCATTCTGAGTTTAATTAATGTACACAATGTACCAATAACATAAAAAACATTTATTCAAAATTAAAATACTTATACATTAAATTGCCTTTGCGAGGTGGGAGGACCTCTACAGGGCTCTGGGGCAAATGCACACCCAACAAACTAGCTCCAAATTGCCCTACAGGGATGCAGGTTTCCCTTACCAGGGTGCTATACCCCCACACAATGCCGCACATGGTGATAATATTACCAATTGGTCCCAGTTTCAACTCTAAAAATTATGGTAAATCTAATTTCAGTATCTGGCGGCTATGGAGTATGTTGGCAACCAACAGGGTTAAAGCCCGCAACTCAGAAAAGATATATATGAGGCCTGCATCCAGCCTATAATGGCTACAAAGTTCTTTTGTGGCCTGCACCAGAAAAGTTTGCTCATCACTGCTCTAGATATTCACTAGATATATTCTTTCTTATCTCAAGATATTCAAATTAGATACATTCTTTATGGTTAAGAAAGAATATATCTAATTATTTCAAGATAATCTTGACATATTCATGAAGATTAATTGTAACATTGTTTCTTATATAACCTACATTTCAGAAATAACTGTAATTTACACACTATAAAATTTAAGTTTATTAATTTAATAGAATTTCTATAAAAAAAAAAATAACTTTCAAATTTACATGGAAAGGTAAAATGCACATTAAACTTGTTTACAAAGTATAAAATCTATTTTTTTTCTCATGTTACCACTAAAATTACTTGGACCGAAACATAATGTTAATGGGAAATAAAAATGCAGTGAAACAAATTTTATTACTTGAATTTCCATGTTAAAATATCACTAAAATTCTTTGTTTAAAATAATGTTATTTTGAATACTGTGTTTTCTATAGGTGTGTATAAAGTGGCATCACACAATAGAGCATACAATAACCATTGTAGTCAATAGATCTACAGGCTATTGGGCCTATTTGTAAGACCTAGATTATTGTACTGTACTGTATTTACAATACATCGAATGTTTGTAGGTTCTAAAATAACAATATGGAACATGACTACCGGGAATTAACGTGTAGATCTTGGCTGACTTCGCAGAATTATTCTTTCAAATTTAATGTAGGATCTTTAAAGTGGATTTAAAGATNGGAGACAGCGTATCGGAAGCAATTATTTGCGAGAAAGCTAAAAAGATACACGCTGATCTCACGAAAAATCAAGCAGGAACTAGCCAGGAAAGCGAGGTGTTTAAAGCCATCCATTTTTTTACACGAGAACAGATTAATCATTTTTACATTACTTCTTATGGGAAAAGTTGGTTTGGTATACGTCCAATTCGGTATAAGTCCAAACATCGGGAACGGATTAAGGTCGTATACCGAGGTTCCACTGTATATAAAAGTACTTACTCTCATTTCTGATAATTCCAAAAAGTATATGAATCATTTTTATTCATTTATCCTGAAAAACTAATATTTAGTTGAATATTTTTTCCTGCACAAAATACACTAATTAAAGCTGAAAATATTTATTTCTGTCATTATTTATTTTATATATATTTCTATTAACATTTGATTATTTTTACAAAAATAATATAATTTATTCCCAGAATGGGATCTAGATTATTATTTTCTTATCATATTTATCTAAATATAAAATTTTTAAGTTAATATTTTGAATAAAAGTTTAATATCATAATTTCAGGTTCTAATGAAATTAATAAAAAAGTATCACTTTTTGAAGGAGATATCACTAGTTTAGAAATAGATAGTATTGTTAATGCTGCTAACAACAGACTTTTAGGAGGAGGAGGAGGTGAGAATATTAACTTTGTTAATTCTAGATTTTTATTATTTATAAAATAATTTCTAACGTTTGCTTTTTAAATTAATATGCGGGAGACCTCAAGAAGTCAGTAGCTCAGGCCTTTCTCGACACTTGTAAGACCCTAATTACAACTTACAAATTTCTCTTTGATTTGGCAGTGAAATCGAATGTGGACTCTTTAATGTTTATTGTAATATAAAATCTGAAATTTAAATTTGAATTAAATTTACGCCATTAAAAATCATTATAAACGGAAACCTCGTTAAAGCGAAGTTCCTGTTTATAATGACAAACGTAGCGGGGAATGTTTCACTTTTAAAATATTTTATTTTTATTTAAGGTCATGCCTAAATTCGAAACATTGACATTCGTTCCTTACAGCAGATTGTATACACGAGAAATATTTACATTGCTATAATACTGTATAGTGGTGCGACCTGTTTTTTTTTTATTTNAACAGTAAAATTGGCTTTTTTTTTATAAGTAAATTATTTAATTTTTTAATATTTGAAGTACTTTATATGTCTTATAGAAACGAAACCACGACTCGATCGTTGACATATGACTCTTTCATAGGGTCGTAATAGGGCTATCTTAGGTTACAGAACTCTCTTAAGTGAGTTATTCTGATAACAATGTGTATGTATTTTTAGTACTGAAAATGAGGATTAGCTTCAGAATTGATCTTTTAGAAAAGGTTAGAAAAATCTCTAGTAAAAAGGTAATAAAACGCAAATAATAGATTTTTGTTTTCAAATAAATTAAGTGATAACAATGTGAATGATTCCAGTTTAATGTTTATCGTAGAGTACAATGACTTTATTGAAGTAGATAATCCCGTATATAATGTACTGTACTATCGAATGTGACTTTAAGTACTAAGCCATTTATTTTTAATTACGCGAACTAGTTGTGGAGGCGCCACTGTTTTCTCATTACGTACGATGACGTAGAAGTGATTTGATTGGCTCTCATTTTTAATTTAAATTATAAACGCCATCTTAAATGTTATAACTAATTCATTAGCATGCGGAATCTCATTCTGAATATTAAATTCTGCAATTTCATTTGGCCTATTTACGAAGGTCTTTATAGGATCACCTTTAATTTTTATATTCAATAAAAGTAGCATAATGAAGAACAATATANTTGTTTGAAAGGGAAGTAGAAACAATGTTAAACTAAGTAGAGAGAAGAGCCTTTGGAATGAAATTAAAAAAAATAATAATAAATTTCACATAATTGCATTCCATTGGTGAAAACAGTAGTTTTTATTCCTCATTCTGCACCTGTTTATAATATAAACTGGTGCAGAATTTTATTACCTTAATAATAATTTATTTAATTAAGTAGAATTATTTCAAGTCATTTACTGTGAAATTAATGTTCATTTTTATATAATTATTTATGATATGCCATTTTTATATCATTAAATTATCATATATTTTTTTTATAAATTTAAGAATTATGGTAATTTAATGGCACAAAATATTAATAAATCCAGTATTAAGTTGTAAAATGTAGTAGAAAGTACACCTTATTTTGTACATGATGCATGATTTAACATTTCCTATTTATTTTATTTATTTTTTTTCCTCTGAAAGTTTGAACTGATTCCAACTAGTGGAATGGTTGGACAAACAATTTGGCTACAATTTAATTGTAGTGTTATTTACAAATACATCATTTTTCTTTTGGAGAAAGTTCTAGTGATCTACAAATAATTTTAAATGTATAATTTATTTTGTTAGGTTCTACATATCTTGTGTCATTTTAATAATAGAAATGCTCTACAACAGTTTAAGAGTATTTATTACATATATTGTTACCTTTATATATTCAAATATTCTATGTTTTCAAGCTGTAGACTAGATGTGATGAATATCTGGAGCTTATACACTGTAACATACACAGTTTTTAAATTCTGAATATTCATCAAGTTTGTCTTTCTAGCTTTAAATATTCAAGCTGAAGCTAGATACAATGAATATCCTGTCCTGGTTTTAATCACATTTTGATAAAAGTTAATTTGTCCTGTCTAAAATGTAAGTTTTTCTTATAAATATCAAAACTTTAGTGGTTATCAGATAACAAAATTAATATTAATATAAGATAAAATTTTCTTTTCAAAGACTGTAATGTTCTGAGCTTTTCATTATGCCAATGCGATTGTTTATATTTGTGTCAACAGTAATGGCACCTGCCAGTAATGTTACAAACTCGCACCTATTGATAAAACAAATCTCCCTATTTTCCCCTATCACAAGGAGCAAAAAAATTCCCTGTTTCCTGAAAGACAGAATTGATCATTCCATTCTGAGTTTAATTAATGTACACAATGTACCAATAACATAAAAAACATTTATTCAAAATTAAAATACTTATACATTAAATTGCCTTTGCGAGGTGGGAGGACCTCTACAGGGCTCTGGGGCAAATGCACACCCAACAAACTAGCTCCAAATTGCCCTACAGGGATGCAGGTTTCCCTTACGAGGGTGCTATACCCCCACACAATGCCGCACATGGTGATAATATTACCAATTGGTCCCAGTTTCAACTCTAAAAATTATGGTAAATCTAATTTCAGTATCTGGTGGCTATGGAGTATGTTGGCAACCAACAGGGTTAAAGCCCACAACTCAGAAAAGATATATATGAGGCCTGCATCCAGCCTATAATGGCTACAAAGTTCTTTTGTGGCCTGCACCAGAAAAGTTTGCTCATCACTGCTCTAGATATTCACTAGATATATTCTTTCTTATCTCAAGATATTCAAATTAGATACATTCTTTATGGTTAAGAAAGAATATATCTAATTATTTCAAGATAATCTTGACATATTCATGAAGATTAATTGTAACATTGTTTCTTATATAACCTACATTTCAGAAATAACTGTAATTTACACACTATAAAATTTAAGTTTATTAATTTAATAGAATTTCTATAAAAAAAAAAATAACTTTCAAATTTACATGGAAAGGTAAAATGCACATTAAACTTGTTTACAAAGTATAAAATCTATTTTTTTTCTCATGTTACCACTAAAATTACTTGGACCGAAACATAATGTTAATGGGAAATAAAAATGCAGTGAAACAAAATTTATTACTTGAATTTCCATGTTAAAATATCACTAAAATTCTTTGTTTAAAATAATGTTATTTTGAATACTGTGTTTTCTATAGGTGTGTATAAAGTGGCATCACACAATAGAGCATACAATAACCATTGTAGTCAATAGATCTACAGGCTATTGGGCCTATTTGTAAGACCTAGATTATTGTACTGTACTGTATTTACAATACATCGAATGTTTGTAGGTTCTAAAATAACAATATGGAACATGACTACCGGGAATTAACGTGTAGATCTTGGCTGACTTCGCAGAATTATTCTTTCAAATTTAATGTAGGATCTTTAAAGTGGATTTAAAGATTATCTTTTTTTGTTAGAATCCACTGAACTGTAAATAAATTAATTATTTTTAATGATAATAACCATGAAACACCTCCATATTAATTAAGACGATAAAGAAATCTGATGCAGATTACCTGCAAAGTTAAATTGATGATAGTTACTTTTTGCTCATATACTCGACATATTCCACGATTAATTTAATTTGTGGTCAAAAGATAATTAACAAAGGATTAATTTATCTTTCGGTTACCAACGTTTTTCTAAACTGTTTTTTTTAATTACAACTAGGCCCCTCATTGATTTACTTATACTGTGACTACTAAGTTGAAATACCGAGGAGGCCCCTTCAAAAATAAAAAGAGAAAACCCGTTTAACTGAGGCCCTAATTTATCTAGCACTCTTTAAATGTGAGGGCCTCACAGTTACGGAGGCCTCGAAAATATTTATTACAGTTGACCCCCTCCTNTTTAACAATGAAATATTTTTAAAAAAATTACTTGGTAAGCGAACCAATGGCAGAGTTCGTTTCATACCAAACGGACTCTGTCATTGGTTCGTTTACCTCGTAGACTTGTCATATATCTACCCACTGTATGCATGAGACTCTTATATCGCCATCTGGTGTTGATAATTTCAATTAAAATTTAATAGTTTGCTGTTACATTTTGAGTGGTTATATTTGGTTAGAACATGTGCTTGAAGTGTCAGTCTATTTTCGGAATGATGTATCTATGCACAGGAACACTGCCATTTGGTTGCATTACTGTATTATTGCAAATGTTCCAATTTGTGTGTTTACTATTTGTCTCTACTTACGGTATACATAATTTTAAAGCAGATTTATTTTCTTACTGGATGTACAATATGTGATATTTTTTCTAAAAGTATGTTTTCTAACAATGTAAAAAATAGAATTGTAAATTAAGACATTTCTTAAGCATCAATTTTTGAAAATTTTAAATAGAAGATTTATTATCTTAGTACTTTCAGGTTCTTATAATTCATCTTCAAGGATATTAACAAATTAAAAAGACATTTTTATTCAAAATGAAAGTGTTAGGATCATAAAGTTATAAACACTAGAAAAACAGTGTTGGGTGAGTAACATAGATCGTTTAAATTAGTCAGAATTTGACTAAAATAAAAGTTGAAGAGATTAGAGAAAGCTTGAGCTTTAGAAAGTTTGCTAGAGGAAATCAGTGGAATAAGATTATGATAGTTCAATCATGCAAAAGAATGGAGGAAAAAGACTTCCAAGACAAACATATGAGAGAAAAGTAATAGGTAAATGTCTGAGAGAAAGATCAAGAAAAGGTTGGAGAAAGGTGATTGAGCAAGGTATACACAAAAGAAGTATTAAATTTAAGGCAGTATGGGGGAGAAAAATAGAAGAAAAAAAAGATGTAGCAATTGCCAGATTTATCTGATCATTTATACTCTCTTTCATCCTGAGACTATGGAAGAAAAAGCAGCAGCATTTGACTAACATAAATATTATATTTTAACTTCTATTTTTAGTATTAGAAATTAGGCTTTTACAAAACATGCAATTGCCTTCTATTTCTACAGTCTAAAAAGTCTGTATATTATATTATTTTTAATTAATAATTTCTTATCATTATATCAATATTTNATTAGGGCGCTATACTATGAATCATATAAATTAAATCTAAATAAAACTTTTAAAAATGCGACTGTTTTTTTTTTGCATTTACTCATAAATACATAAAATAAAAGTTTCTTTATTTATCTATATAAAGTAACAGGAGAAAATTAGTACTTATAGTTCGTTCACCTTGTATTACAAATGAACGTTTATAAAATCGATCATTAATGGGAGAAAAATCATATGTAGACAACAATTTTTCTTGGAAAAATTATTTCCTGATAATGTTTATAGTCCTACAGAATAAATTGATTTCAAAAATGGAGGTCTACTCCAGGAATTCTTAATTAAAATTGGATAGATTTGAAATTTTGGAAGAAGCTCAACATTGCACACACAAGTTGAACCTATAAATTATTTCTAAGAATGTTTATAGCCCCATTGAATAGATTAATTGCTAGCAAGATGCTTTGCTGGGGTCTATTTCCTTAAAAATATTTGGATGCATTTGGAATTTTGGATGAAACTGAACTTTGCTCATGAATCTAACACACACAAATCTTTCTTTCATTAAAGTTTTATAAATTAATAATAAATAATTGGCAATAACCCCATGCAAAAGAATGGAAACTAACTTTGCAAGTTCCTTCCATGCTAGAGAATGGAAATCAAGAACAATATAATAAAAGTTTATAACTTCTGATGGCTTAATATAATAATTTTACATGCAATAAACTTTTCTAGTTCACATTAGAAGCTCTATAATAACAATGTAATCCGCTCCTTTATCATTTATCTCACAATTGAAGACATTTTTATGTCTTCATTTCCGGGGTAGAAGGATCAATCAATATGAAATTTTCTACATAATGCAATAAAAGGAATCACTAGAAATAGAACTTTTTATTTTTATTTTTGGAAAAACTTTGCACTTTGGATAAATAAGATTTAATGACTTTACCTTTTAAATATCATTAAAACTTATTTAAAATGCAAATTTATTTTTAATAGATTGCAATATGTGATTTAGAAATAGCGTGGTTGTAAACGAATCAATCAATTCCGGGTTATGTAGGCGAATAGTTAAAAAAAGTGGTGTTTATATGTACCAGTCTGTGTTGAACGATAACATTAATAGGAAGGAAAAATAAATGAAATTCACCTCAAAAGCATATTGTTTAATTTTATCATCAATCATACCCCATAAAAGTAGAATTACTTTAGCCATAATTCAAAAATTTGTCAGGTTTTGCAGACTTTTCTATGGATATATTTAGTAAGTATTTATTAAAAAAAATTATATAAATTTTTCTTTGTAGTTGCACTGTAGATTTCAATTATTAATCATGTTAAAGGCAATTCTCAATTGAGCTAACTTGATTGTTGATGATCCAAAATCTTTTGAAAATTAAGAAGAGAAATGTAAACAATGACATAAATTTTAAATTTCTATCTGTACAATTTCAATTTAAAATGTGTTTTGTTTAATATTTTAAGCTAGCTGGTTGCGGATTTGTGTTTGACTAACAGGCTGGCTATATGGAATTTTATGTTTTTCATGTATTTAATACATAACAGGTGTCTGTTTCTCATAGAAAGTTCTTCCAGGAGGCATTCCCCCTGGAATAATGCCCATGTTACATTGCCTTATCCCATCAATCTAGTCCAAAAAGTATTTTTGCAAAATATCATGATATGTATTGAAAAATAAGTTGTGAATCAACTATTAATATTTATAAAATTTGGCACAAAATTAACTTTATTTAAAAAACTTATTAAACAGGTTTGATTTTCAACTTTTAGGGCAACTTTTAGTATTAAAATTTTGAAAATAAATTGACTTGTATTCATGGAAATAAATTATATAAATACTTACAAAAGTAAGCCCATGAAAATGTTTATATTTTCAAAGTTGTTGTTAATATGTTAATTAATAATTAAGTTCTTATTTATTAGAATGCTAAATGAGGTTTATTTTCTTATAAATTTCTCTATTTTGGTTCAAGTTATAAATAATCCATGTTTTGTATGTAAATGTGTTTTAGTTTACATGAGAAATATTGTTATGGTTATCATGAAAGTAGAGTTAATTATTATTATTATTATTATTATTTTGTAATAATAATAATAAATAATGTATAAATGATAATTTAGCTTGGTATGTGTTAGGAATGATTACTTGTTTACACTTACATATTAAGCACCATGCTTTGTATGCTGTTTGTATTATATCTTAAGTTATACTAATGACCTGTTTTTCTTTTATTTTCATGTAAATTATAATGAAAAAAAAAACAAAATTATTGGTAGTGCAAGTCATGCAGTTTTTGAATTAACTAATAAGAGAAGAAAATAAATATATAATATAATATTAAGTATTTATATATTATATTATTGTGTAAGATGAAGGAAGGCCGTTATTAAATAGTGGTTTTCGCTGTCTATCATCATAATAGCAATATATTAGTTTTTCAAATGAGCTAATATGATTGTCTAGTTGTTGATGATTTAAATTATCATCAGAAAATTATCTTTCTCCATCTTAAATGGCTGAATCTTGTTGAAATTCTATGCACTGTTTAAAAAGAATATTTTCATTAATTTAATTTGAATTAAAGATAAATATGACCGTATCTATTTTCTGTTTCGATAAATTATATTATAAAATGTTTCTAATTTGCGAAAATTATTGTTAAAATATAATTAATGATAAAGATCACTAGATGTTGGCAAATTATATTAATTCAGATAAAGCAAAAACTAACATTATTGCACCATAAGCCATAAATTATAATTTGACATAAACTATTGTTTTTTTTTTTTACTTGTAAATAATATTTTTTATTTTAGTTTATTAGCACAAACATCTTACTTTAATATTGTTTTTGCTTTACAGATTTTCTTCCCAAATTTTCAAAATAAATAAATCTGAAATGTAAAAAGTAAAAATGCCTGGAACATATAGATATTCTGCAACATTTGACAGAACATATGAAGAAGAGACTCCTCCTTCGTCGGATTCTCGATCACGACCAAAGACAAGGCAACCATCCTACGGACGTTCGCTGAGCGATTATGGCTGTCATCGCCGTTCGACGTCTACCGACAGTCTCGATAGCATGTGTGGAAGCAGCAGTAGTAGTACCAGTCATTCGAGACAAGTGTCGGGAGATAGCACTGAATATATTCCAACAAGAAGGCTAAGTAAAGCGAGTGCAAAACCAGCTCATAACCCTTTACAGTTTGTTAAAATAAGTCAAATTCCATTATATAGGCAGGTAAATATAATATAATATAATATATTTTAGTTTTAGGTAAACATTTACCTAATTTTAAAAAGCATAAAAAAATAATCACAAAATAGTTACTTTATATGTGTATAAAAAAAACAGTTATTAATATTTTAATTTTATTGGAAATTATCATAATTTAATAGAAGAATTTATTATTTTTCCTTGTGCTGTAATAATAATACTCACAATGTTGATAAACAATACAGTGTATACTTTTATTAATATTAACCAAAATTAATAATTTCTTAAACAAATGAAATTTTGTAAGTGATTGAAATGTTTTATAAAATCTTTGGTTCTTAAATCAAGAGAGAAAAAGTTTTTCATCGTAAATTTACCATCCAAAAATCAGAAAATCAAAATGAATTTATTAAATATTCAATAAACTTCAATTTATAATTAAATTATCTAATTAATCCAAGAATATGTAAAATATTTTCAATTCATATTTCTAGAAAGTATAAGGTGATTTATTCAGTGGTGGATTAAGCACTTGCAGGGCTCCAAGTGCAACCTATTTTTGAAACACCTTGTACTAAATACTAAGTAATGCTATCAAATCAATGTATTATTTAATAAAAAAAAATCCCGATCAGTCAATTGTTTTCTTAAAAATAAATCTCTAAATGTGTAGATGAAGTTGGTATCTGTGCCTGAGATTTGTAGAATGTATCTGTTTTTAAACTGCTAACTTTTAGAGGCCCCAACCATATGCTTCTTGTGCCTGTACGATGATCCACCAGCGGATTTATCTTCTGTTTAGTTACAAAAATAAATTATATATTTGTTTGATGGCATAATTTTTATAACTTTATTTTGATAAATAAAGTTATAAGATTTGTTCTAGAGTAATCAGCATATTTTTCTAAAACATCTATTGATCTTTCTCAATAATTTTATATTTAACATGCAATGACTTTTCAAAATATGTTTTTGTTTGCATGGTACATGTAAATAATTGCTGTAGTAATAATAATATAAAATAAGTATGCTTACATGTGTTTAATAATGTCATATTTTATTATTGTTTAATAACATTTAATAAATATATTAAAAATAGTTTATATAATTTTATGATTTAGTTTATTTTATTATAATAAAATTAATCATACAAATTATATAATAANCAGTGTGTTCTTGCTAACTCCCAAACAAAAAATGTCTGAAGTTGACACTGTACGTGGGGGCCCCTTTCATTCAAATTTGCCTGGGCCCCACGAAACTATAATGCACCACTGCCTACGTGCAATAAATATGATAATGCAGAAATAATATCTTAGACTTATCTGTTTCTAATAGGAATTTTTAAATATTAAATGTTAAAGTTTAAATAAATAAATCAGATAAGAAAAACATTGTATAATTATTGTATGTAATGTTCCATAAACAGTTTAAAATTTAAAATTAAGTATTTTTTTATATGTTGTATTATTTGGAATATAATTAGAATCATGATATAAAAGTACAACTAATATTTAATTTCTGTAAAAAATAATTCAAAAAATAATCTTATTTACAGTGACAAAGCATATTTATTAATGTGCATTGTATTGTGTTAAATAAATTATTATTCATCAAACCTTTTAATTTTATCTATTCAAATAGTCATATTAAAATACAATGATGCATATGGATAACATAGAAAACTTTAAATAAAAATTAAGTGTTAAATTATTATGATGAAAATGTTTAGTTGATTGTCAATTTATTTAATTTTTTTTAGCAACAAGAACAGAAGAAAACAGAAACAAAAGTAGTGAAAGAAAAAGTAAAAGAAGAAGAAGAAGAATGGCAATCTGTAAGTAAAATAAAAAATATTTATTCAATTTAATATATTGGAACATGAAACTGTTTTCTGTATGAAACTTAAAACTTCTTCTTTAATAATAATGACTTTTAGCTTGGAGAAATGCCAATATATCTGATCCCATGGGAAACATCTGTAAAATTCAGATTGGCAATTTTATTTATTTACTTTTTATCTTGCATTCCAGTCCTTAAAAGTTTTCTCTGCTGATCATTTTACATAAGAAAATTAAATAGGAAAATCTAGAAAAAGAAATATTATAAATGATGATAAGTATAAGTTAAAAAATAGATAATTTTTTCAGTTAAATCAATGAGATTCTACAGCAGATTCAAGCTTTTTTTTTGTTAGAGTTTGACTTTAAAAAGTCAATCAATATGCACTTATATATATTTAATTTTAAAAATAAAATTTTATGCATTCAACTACTCAAAACTGGGAATACATTAATAAACACTGCTCATATGACCAAAATCCAGCAGGATAAATTACATGAAAGCAAACATTTTCAACTATGTTTAATGGATTTGTAACTTTATGACCAATAGAATGAGTTATTCCACATTGTTTTAATCTATAATATAATTTTATTGAAAAACTGTGAAATCTACTTCTGAATCCAAGCATAACATGTGTTTATGTGAGTCGAGTTTAGTTCATTCATTAATTCCATATACTTATGGTAAAATCTATATCTTATATGTTTTTCACCGTATGCTGTACTGTTAAGAAATCTGCTTTAATCTGATTCAATACAAAATAAATCAAGCATTTTCAGATTAAAAACCTTTCGATCTGAAGATGAAATATTACTAGTCTCAATAAACATATAATCGGCATTGAAACATGGATTTCTTAACAGTATAGTGAATGAAATACAAAATATGGAGTCAGATATCAGTAGATTTATATCTTCTGTAAGTATATAAGTGTTTTAGTATCAAACTTTTTATATAATTTTTACAATAAATTGTCATTGTGTTTAGAAAAAAATAGAAGCTTTATTTGGTTTTTTTTAAGTGATTAACAGAAACTTCATAAATGAAGTTTCTGTTAATCACTTAAAATATCTGCTCATCATATTTACGGAGCATTCCAAACTTTTTCAGTAAAGATTCATTCTCTTCTATAAATTTTTTCTACCAAATATAAAATAATAGTCAACAGAAACTTCATAAATGAATAACAGAAACTTCATAAGTGAATAACAGAAACTTCATAAATGAAGTTTCTGTTAATCACTTAAAAAAATAAAATTAAAATAAATATTATGTAGATTTAAATTAGTAATACAAAGAAACTTCATAAATGAAGTTTCTTTGTATTACTAATTTAAATCTAGATAATATTTATTTTCATTTGCATATATAAACTGAATTCCTATATCCTAGTATTGTTATTAATAGCCATCATATTTTCTGGAATAAAGACACAGGGTGATATTTTTGTCACCATGTCATAAAGTTTGAGGAAGACTGTTTGAGGAATTAAGTTATGAAGATCATAACTTAATTCCTCAAACAGTCTTCAGTATACAACAGGTAATCTCTACATTGTCAAACTCTAATTAAACAATAACATATTTACTCAACATATTTTTACTATAGCTATGTAGCTTTTGCATGTATTTGTGCTGGATATTTTAATTGTAAATGTCTTCTTTTAAACTCCTCTTACTTCCTAATAATTAAAGGCATGCATTCTAATTATATTTTTTAAAATAAGAATATAGTAAAAATCTTTTGAGGCAGAGTGCAAAAAGCACAGGATGGCTTAAATATACAAACTCCCATTCCAGCATAGAATATTTAATCTTATATGCTGAAAATATAGAAACTGCAAAGAACAGTTAATGATTTAATTATATTTTTCAAATATCTTATTATATTTTATTTTTCAAAAACACTTATGAGATTGAAGAAAGTTAAATGATAAAGGAAACATATGAATTATATAAAACTGATTATTATTGAAAAAAAAATAAAGTTGTTTAGTTATTAATAATAATAATAATAATAATAATAATATTAACTTTGGCTGAAAAATAATTCAAAACATAGCAAATGTCAAATATAAAAATATTATATGGCATATCATTTCCTATGGTTTGAGTTTGTGATCTTTTTCAACATAACAATTAAAATTTAAGTTATATAAAATAAAATAAATTTTTGCTTTGAAAACAGCAATATAACAGTTATTTCAACAACTAGCAGACCCCGCCACGTGTTGTTGTGGCTCAAAATATATCTATTATAAATGTATAACACTTCTCCCGTGGGGGGATTTTTCGAAAAATCCCTTAGTATACATTTTCTTGACGTACCTTAAAATGCAAAAAACCACATCTGAAATAGTATAATAGAAGCCAAGTTCTTCACGGTAAGCCTTAATCCTGTCCCTCTCCCCCACGGGGGGATATCGAAAAATCCCTTTGTAGTGTATATTCTGTTGACATATCCTATTAAAATGCAAAAATCTGCATCTAAAATAGTATAAATAGAAGCATAGTTCTTTATGGTAAGCCTTAATCCTGTCCATCTCCCCCCAGTGGGGGGAAATTCGACACGTATATTATATAAAAACACGTGCGTATTGGAATGCAGCGTTGTGTGAAAATTTCAAAGCAATATGTAGGAACAAACGAACATTACATTTTTATTGATATAGACAGATGATGATGTGGTTTATTAGGTCGTCGTACTTCGCAGCGCCATCTTTTGGACATAAGCCGTATATAAGGGGGGGTGTGAATGACGGGGTTTACGAATTATGTGAGAAAGGCGGTGTATTCGCACGCCGGGGAGGGGGTTATACCCCCTCCCCGGGACGTGGGGGTGGGGTCCGGGGAGGGGGTGGGAAACCCCTCCCCGGAAAAAATTTTGAAAATTGACAGTGTGAGGTAGCATTTTTTATGCAAATAAGCAAGCATTTTTACCTGTTGAAAATGAAAATTTAAGTACATCGAATTTCGTGGGAATACCTACATGTATAATGATAGTCTGGCTATTGCTATTTAAACCTAGTTTTACTGTCGAATGCATCAAATTACACAAAACTGCGTAAACACTTACGTAATAACATTTTTAATCAATGCAAGATCTAAATCGTTTGCAAGCGTTCTCTTTTGTTATTTTTCATGGACTTAAGAGCCAAAAATCCATTGCATGAAAATATTGATACATATTAATAGCTTTTAAGTCGTGAAAAATTACAAAAAAAAAAAAAAAAAAAAAAAAAAA
>NW_019385105.1:243311-299652 GCF_000671375.1 Centruroides sculpturatus | reverse complement strand
TATAATATAATATATTTTAGTTTTAGGTAAACATTTACCTAATTTTAAAAAGCATAAAAAAATAATCACAAAATAGTTACTTTATATGTGTATAAAAAAAACAGTTATTAATATTTTAATTTTATTAGAAATTATCATAATTTAATAGAAGAATTTATTATTTTTCCTTGTGCTGTAATAATAATACTCACAATGTTGATAAACAATACAGTGTATACTTTTATTAATATTAACCAAAATTAATAATTTCTTAAACAAATGAAATTTTGTAAGTGATTGAAATGTTTTATAAAATCTTTGGTTCTTAAATCAAGAGAGAAAAAGTTTTTCATCGTAAATTTACCATCCAAAAATCAGAAAATCAAAATGAATTTATTAAATATTCAATAAACTTCAATTTATAATTAAATTATCTAATTAATCCAAGAATATGTAAAATATTTTCAATTCATATTTCTAGAAAGTATAAGGTGATTTATTCAGTGGTGGATTAAGCACTTGCAGGGCTCCAAGTGCAACCTATTTTTGAAACACCTTGTACTAAATACTAAGTAATGCTATCAAATCAATGTATTATTTAATAAAAAAAAATCCCGATCAGTCAATTGTTTTCTTAAAAATAAATCTCTAAATGTGTAGATGAAGTTGGTATCTGTGCCTGAGATTTGTAGAATGTATCTGTTTTTAAACTGCTAACTTTTAGAGGCCCCAACCATATGCTTCTTGTGCCTGTACGATGATCCACCAGCGGATTTATCTTCTGTTTAGTTACAAAAATAAATTATATATTTGTTTGATGGCATAATTTTTATAACTTTATTTTGATAAATAAAGTTATAAGATTTGTTTTAGAGTAATCAGCATATTTTTCTAAAACATCTATTGATCTTTCTCAATAATTTTATATTTAACATGCAATGACTTTTCAAAATATGTTTTTGTTTGCATGGTACATGTAAATAATTGCTGTAGTAATAATAATATAAAATAAGTATGCTTACATGTGTTTAATAATGTCATATTTTATTATTGTTTAATAACATTTAATAAATATATTAAAAATAGTTTATATAATTTTATGATTTAGTTTATTTTATTATAATAAAATTAATCATACAAATTATATAATAAAATGTATTGATTATAATCACAATTTATTTTGATATTTATCATTATTTAATTATCAGTAAGTCTTCTAAACAAAGTACCATTATACAAAATAAATAATATTATCTACTTTATTAAGATTTAATTATTTTCAGTTTGATTTAAGTATGGTAAGTATTTTAATTGTGACTGTTGTCAATATGCCATTTTTTGTATTCTGTATAAAAATTTATCCCATTTTCAACTGCGTTGTCCTTTGTTATATTCCTAACCTAAAATCAAATTTTTATTTGTGTGTGACAATTAAAGCTTAAATACTAAAAAAGAACATTAATTACTAGATTGAAATACTGTAAAAATAATTTTTAAGTGTTTTTTGATTAAAAATGTATTTTTATTGGTATGTTTTAAGGCCATTTTTTATTGAAAAATTAATTTTAAATTTAATTCCCAACAATTTTTGTTTATAACACAATAATGACTTTTAGCTTGGAGAAATGCCAATATATCTGATCCCATGGGAAACATCTGTAAAATTCAGATTGGCAATTTTATTTATTTACTTTTTTCTTTTTCCCCCTGTTGCTGCTGCTGCTCTTTTATTGCATGGAGTACATTGACACGGCCACCGGGCTTCCTCTTTTGAACAATCTCTCTTACCTGAATAATTGCCTGTAACAGATTACTATTTGTTGATAGATTGTAATCTTGTTTTCCTCTATCGAATTACAGTTCTCTATCGATTACCCGAATTAACGTTACACACATAAATGAAAGCCTTTTAATACATTTTACATATACCTACACTGGCAATTTACAGCACAAATAGGGACAATACTGTAAACAAAACCTATAATTAAAAGCTTGTATAATGTAGCAAAACAGCTCCCCCTCAAAAAAAGGAAAAAGGAACAATATTTTTTAATGTAAAATTATGCAAATGTAAAGTTTTAAAAGGATGTGAATGCTGCTTTTTGTTTATTAAAACATATCATTCTAGTTTTTGAACTAAATATATAGTTTATAATTAGAATGAATTAATCATTGAGGGTTTAAAAAAAGATTCTTCTTTTTAAGGTTGTGATTCAAGTAAAGAAATACTTAAAATAATAATAAAATTTTGGTGAGTCAGACTAGGGAGAGAGAAAAAGGGAAACTCAAGGTCAACTGGTGCTTCTTCTTCTTCTTTCACAACTTGCTGATTCTACACAAAAATATTGATTATTAAGCACATTTTCAAGGGGGTGTCTGTAAATATTTACTAAACTGAACTCCCTTTCGACGTGTACAAAATATCAAAAAAACACTCTTTATTCATTGTATATGAGATTCTAGAATAGTACAATTTATTCTAGAATTTTTAATTCACTCTGTAAGATTTTAACAAATCTTCATTTAGTCTATAAAAATTCTTTGAAATATTTATTATTGCTTCTAATTCACATGTTTTAATGTGATATTTTATTTATTTTATCTTTAATTTGTATTATATTTATTATAATGCTAATCCCTGAAAGTTTCTGATTACATTTGAGGGATTGATTCTCTTATATTAAAGTAAGAGAATCAGTCAGGGATCTTCAAGTAAAATCTCATAACAAAACCAAAATACTGTGGCATATTGCTAATAATAGATAAAATATAAGTAATGACAATAACAATTTGATAATTCAGGGATTATAAGATCTTCAAGGATTGGCATTACAATGAGTATAATGCTATGTACATTTTTTTTTCTGTACAGATAAGGATTATTGAAATACATGGAAAGTTTAATATAAATATTGTAATAAACAAATTACAGTTTACAATAGATTCAAACTGAGCTGCATGATTGTATTGTAATAAAGGACTTCTTGTGGCTGTCAGTTACCATTGCTTTACTTTTTTCATTGTACTGAAATGTAAAATGCATAATTTTTATTCTAGAATGTAATTTTATTTATTTATAGTGTAAAGCAGTGTTTCTCAAAGTGGGAACTACCTCCCCTCAAGGGTGGTAAAACACTCAAGGGAAAACTGGAAGGAAAAGGGTTTGAAGGGTGTTAGAAATAAAAGGAAACATTGACCTAAAATAGGATTAAAAAAAAAGAAATTCTCTTATCATACATCATATATTTTCAAAATTCCATTTTGAAAATATAATATACAACAAAGAATTTTGATAAGATATACAAGCCTTTTTAATGATAATG
Organism: Centruroides sculpturatus; assembly: GCF_000671375.1. Classification (NCBI taxonomy): domain Eukaryota; kingdom Metazoa; phylum Arthropoda; class Arachnida; order Scorpiones; family Buthidae; genus Centruroides; species Centruroides sculpturatus. The sequence goes on along the minus strand of NW_019385105.1, from coordinate 296,350 downwards.
ATGTCGAAAGTAAACTCACTTCAACATTATTTTTTATTTTGTTATCTCTTGAATCATTTACTAAATTTATCGGTTGTTTAGTCATTAATTTTTTAAAGTTTGATTTCAGTTATAAATCTGTCTGGCTTAAATTAAATTGTCGAAGTGGAATTTTCGTTTATCATCCTCTTATTCTGCACTGTTTTCTTATTTTTCCTTTCAATTTTAGCCTTGGGATATGGGAAATTGGAGATTCCCATGTGATAGGAATTGGCAAATCGAAGTTAACAAGNAGGGGTTGATATAAATCATCATTTCAGATTACAGTTATGACTTACAACTAAAAAAAAGATAATATTGAAACTAATACTATAATGATGAACAATTAATCTCATTTGCTGAAGTTTGAAGTTTAAGTGCAGAAGTTCAAGGTTTAAGTGCCTTTTGAAACATCTGTTATTTATTATTATACAAATTTATTTCATTACACTAATTCATTTTGTTTAATTTAGAATTTGTTTACAAAGATAGAATAATGGGAGTTAATTTATTATTATTATGAATTGTAATTACAATTCAGTTTACTATTTTTATAAATGATGTTAAGATTCATCAAGTTGTTTCTGACTCCTGGTGACTCTGTGAATAAAGGTTCGCTGAGGGATTCTGTTTTGTGCTGTCTTGCACAACTTCTGTAAGCTCATCTCTGTACCTTTCAACACTCCATCCATTCATCACATTCATTATCAGGCCTTTCATCTTTTTCCTTCCACTATTCCAAGCGTTATCATCTTTTCGATAGATGTGTCACATCTCATTTTATTAACACATTTTATTAATTATATTAATAAATAAATTAATTAATTGAATACATTGCTCTTCCATCCTTATTTTTGCATTATTCTGTGCAAAAATAATATAAATTTATTTTTTTTAAGCAATAAAAGACATTTATAATCTAGTATTAAATTAAGGCTTTATAATTTATAAGCTAATAGGTCTTATATGTAATTTGAATTTTTTGTGTTTTTTTATAAACCAAAAGTTATAAATTATAAATTTATGTAATATTTGCATTGATATACTATGATATTATTCTCTTCTGGTATAGTCTGCCCTTTTTACAATAGAATTTAAATGTAAAATCCAATTATACTTAAAGAATTTATGTTGAAATACAGAAAAAGATAAATCACAAAGGATGAAAAATGTATGAAATATTAAGTTTTTATAATTAAATTACTAGTAAATGATTTTAAAAAGTGCATTTTAAAGCCTTTAAATATGAAAAACTTCCAGAATTCATTTGTAATTAATTAAGATTTTCATGAAAATCTTAATTAAAGTAAAAAAATAAAGATAATTTTTATTTTTAGTGTATTATTTTACTTTATTATAGAAATTATTTGTTTAATGATTCATAAGAAGATAAATAAACTGAAATAAAGTTTAAATCATAAAGTTACTGTATATATTAACATAATTTTAAGGTTTAAAATATCCAATGATAAAGAAATATGAAGAATTTGAAAAAAGAAAAAAAAAAAAGAATTTGAAAAATATATTTAATTTATGATAATTTCAATTAAAATTTAATAGTTTGCTGTTACATTTTGAGTGGTTATATTTGGTTAGAACATGTGCTTGAAGTGTCAGTCTATTTTCGGAATGATGTATCTATGCACAGGAACACTGCCATTTGGTTGCATTACTGTATTATTGCAAATGTTCCAATTTGTGTGTTTACTATTTGTCTCTACTTACGGTATACATAATTTTAAAGCAGATTTATTTTCTTACTGGATGTACAATATGTGATATTTTTTCTAAAAGTATGTTTTCTAACAATGTAAAAAATAGAATTGTAAATTAAGACATTTCTTAAGCATCAATTTTTGAAAATTTTAAATAGAAGATTTATTATCTTAGTACTTTCAGGTTCTTATAATTCATCTTCAAGGATATTAACAAATTAAAAAGACATTTTTATTCAAAATGAAAGTGTTAGGATCATAAAGTTATAAACACTAGAAAAACAGTGTTGGGTGAGTAACATAGATCGTTTAAATTAGTCAGAATTTGACTAAAATAAAAGTTGAAGAGATTAGAGAAAGCTTGAGCTTTAGAAAGTTTGCTAGAGGAAATCAGTGGAATAAGATTATGATAGTTCAATCATGCAAAAGAATGGAGGAAAAAGACTTCCAAGACAAACATATGAGAGAAAAGTAATTGGTAAATGTCTGAGAGAAAGATCAAGAAAAGGTTGGAGAAAGGTGATTGAGCAAGGTATACACAAAAGAAGTATTAAATTTAAGGCAGTATGGGGGAGAAAAATAGAAGAAAAAAAAGATGTAGCAATTGCCAGATTTATCTGATCATTTATACTCTCTTTCATCCTGAGACTATGGAAGAAAAAGCAGCAGCATTTGACTAACATAAATATTATATTTTAACTTCTATTTTTAGTATTAGAAATTAGGCTTTTACAAAACATGCAATTGCCTTCTATTTCTACAGTCTAAAAAGTCTGTATATTATATTATTTTTAATTAATAATTTCTTATCATTATATCAATATTTTATACTTTTAATGAAGATGCTATTTTTAATAATTGCCTTACATGTAATATTTATTATCTATTGTTACTTTTGTTATAAAGCTATTTTGAAAGTTCCAATTAAAAAAACTTTTTCCGTCATAAATAATCTTACAACAGACAGAATAGAAATACAATTATTTTAATATATTAAACATCAGTTCTATTTATTTTAAGCAAGTTAATGAATTTATGCTTTAATAAAATGCAAAAATAATCTATTGTATATATGAAATATTCCTATATAAATATGTATGAAAATTTTTGCTTGCTACTGTATGAATAGGCCCTTTAAAAATTATATACTGTATTATCACTCAGTAATTAGTATGACCAGATTTATGATTGAACTTCAGAAGGTTAATAATTTACTTTTGTTGTTGTAAATTTACTTGAATTAATGATAATTGATCTAAATTATTTTGGAGTGGCTTATTTTACTCATTGGAAATCACTGTGTATCTTTTGTATAAAGAATATTTATACAGTTTTTATTTAAGTCTGTAAAATCAGAAAGATTGTAGAATAATTCGAGATAAATGTAGTGTCAAATATTAAGAAAATTGATCAAAATAATACTTATATAACTATCTTTTTTATGTTAAAGTATAATAAACACAAGTAAAATATTCCATGTTTGATCTTTCCATTAGTCTGTTCTTGATAAATTGTAAATTTTTCCAATAAATTGGTATACAGTATTCTTGTAAAAACATTCTTTTAAAACTGAATCAATGTATATCTTTAACTGTGAATTATATATAATATAAAATATTATATTTGTACAATAGACATTATTTATTCTAGTTTAATAAAATTCAAGTATGTTACTCATTTTTATATATAGCCAATGTTAAAATATACAATGTAATATTTAAAAATGATGTTTTTAAGCTATAAACAAATTATAGATGTATACAAAGATCACTATAACTTGTTATGAGATAGAGTAAATAAATATAAAGTCATTATCTGTCAAAACAAATTAGTACGAAAGTCCTGCTGGCATATATATTGTATATAAATTTCTATATTAAAATTTAATAAAATTTCAAAAATAAAATTTGAATTAAATTGTAAAAGGAACAATTAATGTATTTTTTTTAAATTCTAGTTTAATAGATCTGTATTCAGAAGTCTATTAAATTGAAATAAACCCGTGAACATGAAAATTAAGAACAATTAGTGACATTGACAAAGTGATTGCTATTAATAAATTTATAGGTCTTACTTGAAATTCCTAAAGCCTCCAGGAATATTTGACACTGTATATCTGAAAGTAGATTTGGACTTCTTTGGTTTCTCTAATTTTAGTTTAAAAGATAAATTTATATTAACAATGAAACAAATATATTTTTAAATTCCAAATCCTGTTTTTTAACTATTTTTACTTTTAAGCTTTAAAACAAACCTTTCTTTTACATTAATTTGAGTTTTAATATACAAATTTGATGCCGAAGTTTACATTAATAGTGCTTATGTGCAGTGGCACATTATCCTATGGACAGAAAAGGCAATAACCTGGGGTCCCACTGATAGGGGCACCAAACTAGTCTTTTATAAGAAAATTCCTCCAAAAATTTCCCCAAACAAAAAATGTCTGAAGTTGACACTGTACGTGGGGGCCCCTTTCATTCAAATTTGCCTGGGTCCCACGAAACTATAATGCACCACTGCCTACGTGCAATAAATATGATAATGCAGAAATAATATCTTAGACTTATCTGTTTCTAATAGGAATTTTTAAATATTAAATGTTAAAGTTTAAATAAATAAATCAGATAAGAAAAACATTGTATAATTATTGTATGTAATGTTCCATAAACAGTTTAAAATTTAAAATTAAGTATTTTTTTATATGTTGTATTATTTGGAATATAATTAGAATCATGATATAAAAGTACAACTAATATTTAATTTCTGTAAAAAATAATTCAAAAAATAATCTTATTTACAGTGACAAAGCATATTTATTAATGTGCATTGTATTGTGTTAAATAAATTATTATTCATCAAACCTTTTAATTTTATCTATTCAAATAGTCATATTAAAATACAATGATGCATATGGATAACATAGAAAACTTTAAATAAAAATTAAGTGTTAAATTATTATGATGAAAATGTTTAGTTGATTGTCAATTTATTTAATTTTTTTTAGCAACAAGAACAGAAGAAAACAGAAACAAAAGTAGTGAAAGAAAAAGTAAAAGAAGAAGAAGAAGAATGGCAATCTGTAAGTAAAATAAAAAATATTTATTCAATTTAATATATTGGAACATGAAACTGTTTTCTGTATGAAACTTAAAACTTCTTCTTTAATTACATATTTGTATTATTAAAGTACTAGTAAATTAAATTTTAAGTTTTGCTGATTATTTGAAATTTGTTAAAAAAAAAGTTATATTTAGATAATGTTTAGCTCTTTAACTGAAATGCTGTAAAGTTAAAAAAAAAAATAGTTAAAACAACTCAAAACCAGATATTGGTATCAAATAATTCAAACCTTTACTAATCAGCATAAATTTTTAGTGTATTATTGGATTTTTAAATAACTATTGTTGGGTTCTTTCTTATATGTTAATCTATAGCAAAGAAATTTATTTATCAAACTTGGTATATAGAGTTCTCTGCTCTTTTTTTGGAGACTAAGATGAAAATTACACTAAAATTCTAATAATTTCAGTCTTTCCAGTACATCCTAAGTGGTACTAAAATTGTTTTTCAGTTTTGGTACCACTTAGAATGGACTGGAATGAAAGCCTAAGTAATAGAGTTTAATAGAATTTTTCATCTTATATTCCAAAAGGTGCAGAGATTTGCATGTGTTAATCAGTGGCAAATGGTCTGCTGTATTATTGGACTATAATAAGACTAATTTAATAATTAGATATGAAGTGATTTGACTAGATGGAGGTCCAGATAGCATAACTGCAAAATAAGCAGGAATTATGGATTTAAGTCCTGCTCCGGACTAATCCAGAACATTTTAAATTAAAACATTAAAATTAATTTATTACAGTTATTAAGATTATCATGAAATGGCAGCTTAATTGCCTCTTCCAGTCAAATTACTTTATATCTAATTATTAAATTAGTCTTGTTATAGTCTGATAATATGGCAGATCATTTGTCATTAATTGAAAATTAGGTTTGTGGATTTATTGTTTATATGTTATTCTTTACCATTTTTGATACAGAAAATTCAAAATATTAAATATTTAAACATAATTCTAGTAATTATACTAGCCAGATTATGTTTAACTACAATATTATATTCTATTAGAATATTTTGAATTGGTTTATGGTAAAGATTAACATGTGAGAACCTAATGATGGTCTTTTAAAAAACGTTAAAAGTAATTATTACATAAAAAATTTGTGATGTAAAAAAATAGTTATTAGAGAAATCAAAAATATTTTAATTAATTAATATTTTTGAAGCAACTATCTTCATTTTTGGTAGGTAATTAGGTTGCTTGAAAATCATTAACTAATTAAAACACTTTTTGTTTTCTGTTTGTAAAGATTTCTTTAAATTTAAGTGAAGCTCATATACTCATTACAAATAAAATAAAAGAGTTGTATACTAAAGTTGTGTGAATATATAAATAAATTGTAATTTATTATCTTATTTTTATATTATTTATATCCACTCAAATACAGCAGGAGTTTCAAACACAAATGTAGCAAAGGACCAGTCAAAAAGATGTATATCAGATGCGGGCTGTATTCATTATTATTTGGTAAACTAAAACGTAAACTAAAAAAAAGGCTCTAACGAATGCTCTATGGTTTCCAGGCATTTACGACTTATGTAAACAGTTAGAAGTTTGAATTTTTTGTTTTAATCCCCCAAGATATTAGAAACATTGATTTTTAGAAAAGAAATCATCAAGGCATATCAGTGGTGTACGGTGACAGCCCTGGATAAAATCATTAGAAGCGTTTTACGATATTTTGGTGTGTAACATCCATGAGCTAAACTTCGAGGTTGTTGCTCTGTAAAGCGCATGCGCAAATGAATATAATTTGGCTGCTTTATACAATTCAAATATTTTCACCGTGAAAGCTGTCCTGTATTTGACAATACAGTGCTTCCATTAGGAATATGCATACACGAATTTATATTCAAATATACAAATTTCTTTACTACATGTGAAAAATAATGATAAGATAGCAATCTTATCATTATTTTTCACTAGTACTGTATAGAAATTTGTAATAAGATGCATAACACAGTTATAATAAAATGTTAATTTTAATTAATTCAAAGTACATTAAAATATGAAAATAATCGCACAATATGTATTTATATTTTAGAAAATACGTGGGAAGTGGTGCTTCCACGGCTTCCATGGACGGCACACCACTGCCAGATATGAAGTCTTAATGGGCCATATCTGGTTTGCAGGCTTATGACCCCCTTATATACAGTATCAAGCATTTAAAATTTAAATTTTCAGATATAAATAATATTTTATTCCAACTTTAGTAAAACAAAAAATACAAATTTATATAATTTGAAACTAGAAATTACAAGATATTTAATGACAACATTTTTGAAGAATGTAAAGAATATTTAATTTTTTTTCTTAGTTTTATTTAAAATGCATTTCCGTTCTTTTTAAGTATTAAAAATACAATTTCTCTTTTATTTTTATTTTGTTTTTTGTAATCATTAAGAATGAAACTGACCCCAATTGAACTTTTTTTTTTAAATCTGAGAATGGCTTTAATGATTATTATTATTATTATAAAGTTGCTCTTAACTAAAACAGTTTGAATTGAGGTCAGTTTTATTCTTAATGCATGAAAAAAAGATTTGTATGTTTGCTCTTAATACACAATTAAATTTTCATTCAGTAATATTTAAGTTTAATAGAATATAGTAATTTGAAAAATATTTAATAATAACGTCAGAGCTGAAGAAAATCAGATGAACTGTTTATAAATATGAAGTCAGGAAATTACCTCATTCATTGAATAACTATTCAGTTCATAATACAAAGATATACTTAGGGAGGCATATGGTTTCTTTAACCTTTTTGGATCTCTTCTATGAAAAGTTTTATGTGCATTATTTTCACTGCTTTCTAATAATGAAGGCTCATGTGATAGTTCATTTTCAATAGACATTTTGCAGGTTGATCTGCAATATTATCAAATTAAAACTTTAAATTTTAGTTATGTAGAAGAAGTCAGAAACAATAAAAGATTTACTAAATTAAATTTTGATACTTATTAAAGAATTTAGATAGTTGGAAATCAAGGAGAAGGAAACAATCAGAAGGATCTTTACAAAGGCTGGAAGAGATAAGGAGGATCGAGTTAGAGGAACAACAAAGACAATTAGAACAAAAGAAAGTGCGAACGAAAACGTTTTCAGAAATGATGGAAGAAAGGTATCTATGTTAGATATTTAAAATTTAAATATTTAATGAAATGAATGGAAAATATTTATGACTTTTTTATTATTTTCAGGGCCCATAGACCAAAACAGTATAATCTACTTATACTTGGAAGGCCTGCAAGTGAAGATGAAATGAAATCTGATGAAGATATTTCTAGTATGAAATCTGATACAAATGAAGATAATGAAAAAGCAAACAATGACAAAGTTATTTCAAACAATACAATGGTTAGTTATTTTTATTGTTGTTATAAATAGATTTATTTTTATAAGTTTATATTAAATAGATTTGTAAATTACATCTTTCCATTAAATATTGTAATATTTAACACAAACAAATATTTTAATTACAATTTTGTAAAGTCAAAAATAAAATGTATTGTGTAATACAAAATTGAGATATTATTTATAGTTAGGTGTTTTATATTTATAGAATATAGATTTATATTTTAACTAGTAATTTGATAACAGTATTAGAGGTTTTTAATATTCATAATGAATGTTAAAATCTTAAAATTCCTGAAATTATATTGGATACAAGATGCTTCAGTTAACTGAGATATAATCTACATCTATAAATAAATGATACTTATGCTTAGTTTAGGAAGCTAAAAAGTTTCAAAAATGAAACTGTACGCAGCATGTAAACATATCTAACAGAATAGAATTATGTATCACTAAAAAATAATTAATTTACAACAGAATTTTTTGTTTCTTTTCTACTTAATATGTTTTATGTACTTAAAACGGTCATGTGGTTGACTGATTATGAATGTTTCTGGCTTCCAGAACTAAACTTATATCTTATTTATTTATTTATATCTCAACAGAGTACAAACTTTTTATCAATTTCTATCATAAGAATCCATATCTGATTTTAAATTATTTNCACTAGAAAAACAGTGTTGGGTGAGTAACATAGATCGTTTAAATTAGTCAGAATTTGACTAAAATAAAAGTTGAAGAGATTAGAGAAAGCTTGAGCTTTAGAAAGTTTGCTAGAGGAAATCAGTGGAATAAGATTATGATAGTTCAATCATGCAAAAGAATGGAGGAAAAAGACTTCCAAGACAAACATATGAGAGAAAAGTAATTGGTAAATGTCTGAGAGAAAGATCAAGAAAAGGTTGGAGAAAGGTGATTGAGCAAGGTATACACAAAAGAAGTATTAAATTTAAGGCAGTATGGGGGAGAAAAATAGAAGAAAAAAAAGATGTAGCAATTGCCAGATTTATCTGATCATTTATACTCTCTTTCATCCTGAGACTATGGAAGAAAAAGCAGCAGCATTTGACTAACATAAATATTATATTTTAACTTCTATTTTTAGTATTAGAAATTAGGCTTTTACAAAACATGCAATTGCCTTCTATTTCTACAGTCTAAAAAGTCTGTATATTATATTATTTTTAATTAATAATTTCTTATCATTATATCAATATTTTATACTTTTAATGAAGATGCTATTTTTAATAATTGCCTTACATGTAATATTTATTATCTATTGTTACTTTTGTTATAAAGCTATTTTGAAAGTTCCAATTAAAAAAACTTTTTCCGTCATAAATAATCTTACAACAGACAGAATAGAAATACAATTATTTTAATATATTAAACATCAGTTCTATTTATTTTAAGCAAGTTAATGAATTTATGCTTTAATAAAATGCAAAAATAATCTATTGTATATATGAAATATTCCTATATAAATATGTATGAAAATTTTTGCTTGCTACTGTATGAATAGGCCCTTTAAAAATTATATACTGTATTATCACTCAGTAATTAGTATGACCAGATTTATGATTGAACTTCAGAAGGTTAATAATTTACTTTTGTTGTTGTAAATTTACTTGAATTAATGATAATTGATCTAAATTATTTTGGAGTGGCTTATTTTACTCATTGGAAATCACTGTGTATCTTTTGTATAAAGAATATTTATACAGTTTTTATTTAAGTCTGTAAAATCAGAAAGATTGTAGAATAATTCGAGATAAATGTAGTGTCAAATATTAAGAAAATTGATCAAAATAATACTTATATAACTATCTTTTTTATGTTAAAGTATAATAAACACAAGTAAAATATTCCATGTTTGATCTTTCCATTAGTCTGTTCTTGATAAATTGTAAATTTTTCCAATAAATTGGTATACAGTATTCTTGTAAAAACATTCTTTTAAAACTGAATCAATGTATATCTTTAACTGTGAATTATATATAATATAAAATATTATATTTGTACAATAGACATTATTTATTCTAGTTTAATAAAATTCAAGTATGTTACTCATTTTTATATATAGCCAATGTTAAAATATACAATGTAATATTTAAAAATGATGTTTTTAAGCTATAAACAAATTATAGATGTATACAAAGATCACTATAACTTGTTATGAGATAGAGTAAATAAATATAAAGTCATTATCTGTCAAAACAAATTAGTACGAAAGTCCTGCTGGCATATATATTGTATATAAATTTCTATATTAAAATTTAATAAAATTTCAAAAATAAAATTTGAATTAAATTGTAAAAGGAACAATTAATGTATTTTTTTTAAATTCTAGTTTAATAGATCTGTATTCAGAAGTCTATTAAATTGAAATAAACCCGTGAACATGAAAATTAAGAACAATTAGTGACATTGACAAAGTGATTGCTATTAATAAATTTATAGGTCTTACTTGAAATTCCTAAAGCCTCCAGGAATATTTGACACTGTATATCTGAAAGTAGATTTGGACTTCTTTGGTTTCTCTAATTTTAGTTTAAAAGATAAATTTATATTAACAATGAAACAAATATATTTTTAAATTCCAAATCCTGTTTTTTAACTATTTTTACTTTTAAGCTTTAAAACAAACCTTTCTTTTACATTAATTTGAGTTTTAATATACAAATTTGATGCCGAAGTTTACATTAATAGTGCTTATGTGCAGTGGCACATTATCCTATGGACAGAAAAGGCAATAACCTGGGGTCCCACTGATAGGGGCACCAAACTAGTCTTTTATAAGAAAATTCCTCCAAAAATTTCCCCAAACAAAAAATGTCTGAAGTTGACACTGTACGTGGGGGCCCCTTTCATTCAAATTTGCCTGGGTCCCACGAAACTATAATGCACCACTGCCTACGTGCAATAAATATGATAATGCAGAAATAATATCTTAGACTTATCTGTTTCTAATAGGAATTTTTAAATATTAAATGTTAAAGTTTAAATAAATAAATCAGATAAGAAAAACATTGTATAATTATTGTATGTAATGTTCCATAAACAGTTTAAAATTTAAAATTAAGTATTTTTTTATATGTTGTATTATTTGGAATATAATTAGAATCATGATATAAAAGTACAACTAATATTTAATTTCTGTAAAAAATAATTCAAAAAATAATCTTATTTACAGTGACAAAGCATATTTATTAATGTGCATTGTATTGTGTTAAATAAATTATTATTCATCAAACCTTTTAATTTTATCTATTCAAATAGTCATATTAAAATACAATGATGCATATGGATAACATAGAAAACTTTAAATAAAAATTAAGTGTTAAATTATTATGATGAAAATGTTTAGTTGATTGTCAATTTATTTAATTTTTTTTAGCAACAAGAACAGAAGAAAACAGAAACAAAAGTAGTGAAAGAAAAAGTAAAAGAAGAAGAAGAAGAATGGCAATCTGTAAGTAAAATAAAAAATATTTATTCAATTTAATATATTGGAACATGAAACTGTTTTCTGTATGAAACTTAAAACTTCTTCTTTAATTACATATTTGTATTATTAAAGTACTAGTAAATTAAATTTTAAGTTTTGCTGATTATTTGAAATTTGTTAAAAAAAAAGTTATATTTAGATAATGTTTAGCTCTTTAACTGAAATGCTGTAAAGTTAAAAAAAAAAATAGTTAAAACAACTCAAAACCAGATATTGGTATCAAATAATTCAAACCTTTACTAATCAGCATAAATTTTTAGTGTATTATTGGATTTTTAAATAACTATTGTTGGGTTCTTTCTTATATGTTAATCTATAGCAAAGAAATTTATTTATCAAACTTGGTATATAGAGTTCTCTGCTCTTTTTTTGGAGACTAAGATGAAAATTACACTAAAATTCTAATAATTTCAGTCTTTCCAGTACATCCTAAGTGGTACTAAAATTGTTTTTCAGTTTTGGTACCACTTAGAATGGACTGGAATGAAAGCCTAAGTAATAGAGTTTAATAGAATTTTTCATCTTATATTCCAAAAGGTGCAGAGATTTGCATGTGTTAATCAGTGGCAAATGGTCTGCTGTATTATTGGACTATAATAAGACTAATTTAATAATTAGATATGAAGTGATTTGACTAGATGGAGGTCCAGATAGCATAACTGCAAAATAAGCAGGAATTATGGATTTAAGTCCTGCTCCGGACTAATCCAGAACATTTTAAATTAAAACATTAAAATTAATTTATTACAGTTATTAAGATTATCATGAAATGGCAGCTTAATTGCCTCTTCCAGTCAAATTACTTTATATCTAATTATTAAATTAGTCTTGTTATAGTCTGATAATATGGCAGATCATTTGTCATTAATTGAAAATTAGGTTTGTGGATTTATTGTTTATATGTTATTCTTTACCATTTTTGATACAGAAAATTCAAAATATTAAATATTTAAACATAATTCTAGTAATTATACTAGCCAGATTATGTTTAACTACAATATTATATTCTATTAGAATATTTTGAATTGGTTTATGGTAAAGATTAACATGTGAGAACCTAATGATGGTCTTTTAAAAAACGTTAAAAGTAATTATTACATAAAAAATTTGTGATGTAAAAAAATAGTTATTAGAGAAATCAAAAATATTTTAATTAATTAATATTTTTGAAGCAACTATCTTCATTTTTGGTAGGTAATTAGGTTGCTTGAAAATCATTAACTAATTAAAACACTTTTTGTTTTCTGTTTGTAAAGATTTCTTTAAATTTAAGTGAAGCTCATATACTCATTACAAATAAAATAAAAGAGTTGTATACTAAAGTTGTGTGAATATATAAATAAATTGTAATTTATTATCTTATTTTTATATTATTTATATCCACTCAAATACAGCAGGAGTTTCAAACACAAATGTAGCAAAGGACCAGTCAAAAAGATGTATATCAGATGCGGGCTGTATTCATTATTATTTGGTAAACTAAAACGTAAACTAAAAAAAAGGCTCTAACGAATGCTCTATGGTTTCCAGGCATTTACGACTTATGTAAACAGTTAGAAGTTTGAATTTTTTGTTTTAATCCCCCAAGATATTAGAAACATTGATTTTTAGAAAAGAAATCATCAAGGCATATCAGTGGTGTACGGTGACAGCCCTGGATAAAATCATTAGAAGCGTTTTACGATATTTTGGTGTGTAACATCCATGAGCTAAACTTCGAGGTTGTTGCTCTGTAAAGCGCATGCGCAAATGAATATAATTTGGCTGCTTTATACAATTCAAATATTTTCACCGTGAAAGCTGTCCTGTATTTGACAATACAGTGCTTCCATTAGGAATATGCATACACGAATTTATATTCAAATATACAAATTTCTTTACTACATGTGAAAAATAATGATAAGATAGCAATCTTATCATTATTTTTCACTAGTACTGTATAGAAATTTGTAATAAGATGCATAACACAGTTATAATAAAATGTTAATTTTAATTAATTCAAAGTACATTAAAATATGAAAATAATCGCACAATATGTATTTATATTTTAGAAAATACGTGGGAAGTGGTGCTTCCACGGCTTCCATGGACGGCACACCACTGCCAGATATGAAGTCTTAATGGGCCATATCTGGTTTGCAGGCTTATGACCCCCTTATATACAGTATCAAGCATTTAAAATTTAAATTTTCAGATATAAATAATATTTTATTCCAACTTTAGTAAAACAAAAAATACAAATTTATATAATTTGAAACTAGAAATTACAAGATATTTAATGACAACATTTTTGAAGAATGTAAAGAATATTTAATTTTTTTTCTTAGTTTTATTTAAAATGCATTTCCGTTCTTTTTAAGTATTAAAAATACAATTTCTCTTTTATTTTTATTTTGTTTTTTGTAATCATTAAGAATGAAACTGACCCCAATTGAACTTTTTTTTTTAAATCTGAGAATGGCTTTAATGATTATTATTATTATTATAAAGTTGCTCTTAACTAAAACAGTTTGAATTGAGGTCAGTTTTATTCTTAATGCATGAAAAAAAGATTTGTATGTTTGCTCTTAATACACAATTAAATTTTCATTCAGTAATATTTAAGTTTAATAGAATATAGTAATTTGAAAAATATTTAATAATAACGTCAGAGCTGAAGAAAATCAGATGAACTGTTTATAAATATGAAGTCAGGAAATTACCTCATTCATTGAATAACTATTCAGTTCATAATACAAAGATATACTTAGGGAGGCATATGGTTTCTTTAACCTTTTTGGATCTCTTCTATGAAAAGTTTTATGTGCATTATTTTCACTGCTTTCTAATAATGAAGGCTCATGTGATAGTTCATTTTCAATAGACATTTTGCAGGTTGATCTGCAATATTATCAAATTAAAACTTTAAATTTTAGTTATGTAGAAGAAGTCAGAAACAATAAAAGATTTACTAAATTAAATTTTGATACTTATTAAAGAATTTAGATAGTTGGAAATCAAGGAGAAGGAAACAATCAGAAGGATCTTTACAAAGGCTGGAAGAGATAAGGAGGATCGAGTTAGAGGAACAACAAAGACAATTAGAACAAAAGAAAGTGCGAACGAAAACGTTTTCAGAAATGATGGAAGAAAGGTATCTATGTTAGATATTTAAAATTTAAATATTTAATGAAATGAATGGAAAATATTTATGATTTTTTTATTATTTTCAGGGCCCATAGACCAAAACAGTATAATCTACTTATACTTGGAAGGCCTGCAAGTGAAGATGAAATGAAATCTGATGAAGATATTTCTAGTATGAAATCTGATACAAATGAAGATAATGAAAAAGCAAACAATGACAAAGTTATTTCAAACAATACAATGGTTAGTTATTTTTATTGTTGTTATAAATAGATTTATTTTTATAAGTTTATATTAAATAGATTTGTAAATTACATCTTTCCATTAAATATTGTAATATTTAACACAAACAAATATTTTAATTACAATTTTGTAAAGTCAAAAATAAAATGTATTGTGTAATACAAAATTGAGATATTATTTATAGTTAGGTGTTTTATATTTATAGAATATAGATTTATATTTTAACTAGTAATTTGATAACAGTATTAGAGGTTTTTAATATTCATAATAAATGTTAAAATCTTAAAATTCCTGAAATTATATTGGATACAAGATGCTTCATTTAACTGAGATATAATCTACATCTATAAATAAATGATACTTATGCTTAGTTTAGGAAGCTAAAAAGTTTCAAAAATGAAACTGTACGCAGCATGTAAACATATCTAACAGAATAGAATTATGTATCACTAAAAAATAATTAATTTACAACAGAATTTTTTGTTTCTTTTCTACTTAATATGTTTTATGTACTTAAAACGGTCATGTGGTTGACTGATTATGAATGTTTCTGGCTTCCAGAACTAAACTTATATCTTATTTATTTATTTATATCTCAACAGAGTACAAACTTTTTATCAATTTCTATCATAAGAATCCATATCTGATTTTAAATTATTTTAAAACATAAAAATGAAATAATTTTATAAAGATTTCAAAAGGTTTATTTGCTCCATTTACTTGAGAAGAATTAAAATATGAAAATTAGCGGAAACATTCTTCTTTAAATAAATTTAATGGCTTTCAACTAATAGGATATTTTAACTAATTATTATTGTTATATTTGATATATTAAAGTTTCACTTTCCAATCTGAAATTGCAGACATCCTAAAATGAAAATTGAGACTTTAAAATACATAGTATGATTAAAGTTTTGAGGCTGAAAATTAAAGTTTGCATTTTTGCATTACAGATTATTGCACAACTGCAGTAGTGGATTACTCAATAAGTGCATTAGATGCACACCTCGGCCTCATTGTCTCAAGAGGCTTCAAAAATCTCATAGTAAATGATAATATGCCTCTAAAAATTTAGTAAATGTTTAAAAGGCTCTAAAAACTTGTTATTATTTAAGGATTTTATTGTCTTTTTAATATAAAAAGAACAGTTTTACATAAAGGCTTTATAACAAAATTATGCCTAGGGTCTGAAAGGAACATAATCTGCTACTGTGCAACTGCATGAGGCAATGAAGGGGGGCCCCAAATTCAATTTCTGTATTCCTAGTGTCTTAACCCATTCTGTGAAACATTATTAAAACATTATATTCTATTATTTATTATAATACGAATATAATATAATATACTGTAATATAAATATAATTTAGATATATTTTATTTATAATTTCACTACTGTTTGTTATACAAATTATATCAAGTATAATATATAATATATTATAACATGCTAACATTTCTTAAATATTTTAAGAATGTATGTAGTAATAATATTGATATATTTATATAATTTTTTAATCTATAAAAATATAAAGTACTGAAGCATAAAATAGATTATAAATGTAGTTTCTTCCTGTTTTGATGATAAAATTTTTTTATAGTAAATAAAAAAATTTACAATAAATAAATTAAAATATAATTAACTTATTTCTAATTATTAAATCCAACATAAAATGGCAATGTAACCATTTGTCTCTAGCCAATTTGATTTGTATTTAATTTATTTACCAGCCTTAAAACGATGTGACAGATAATCCTACAGGTTTATATGTCAATTCAATTAATAAGTGATAAATAAATTGTAAAAAGTAATTAATTTTTTAATATCTTTACAGAAAAATAGCATACCTAATGGGAGTTATACAACAGAAAATGGAATAAACAATAGCACTGAACGAGATAAAAATGAAGTAGAGAGAAGTAATGGTAATAACATTAATTAATGTATTGATTTTATTATTTACATTATGTTAATTATATAATAAATATGTAATTAAAATAAATTTATAGCAAATAGTGGTTATACCAATATCGATTCTGGGTTGGATAGTTTGAGTAGTAGTCACAAAGCTGGTGATATCGCAGATAGCGCTTCAGACTTTAGTCAAGATAGCGGCAGCAGTTTAGATTCTGATTTTCAACATACAACAGGATCTTTAACTACTGGTGTTGAACTACTCGAAGAATTTAGTTCCAATCCATTATCACACTATGAGAAAAAAGTTAGTGTTTCCTCATTTTTCTCTTTTTAAAAACTGTATTTTATTATTGTATTTTTGCATAAAATATATTTATGAATTTTGTGTTATTTAAAAAAAATATTTTTGCATTTTTAGAGTGATGACGGGGTGGAATTATTTTTGAGGATCTGGTTAAAACAAGGAAGTGAAAGTAAAGATTTTGGTTTTGTTGTAAAGGAAGGAAAAGATCAAAGTACACCAGTTGTTAGCATGGTTTATTCAGGTAAGTTCTAAAATATGATTTTAAGTACCAAAATTTTTAAGTTTAAAATTATAAATAGTATTATTAGCACTTATTAGTGACAGTCAGATGGTAAAAGTAGCAACCTGCTGGTCTGAGGAATATGTATTTGAGTTTGGGTTTTCTTCAAGAATTTCACAAGTGGTTTGAACCTGATAGATATCTTACTATATGGCCACTCCATTATGGACATAGCTGAAACCATAATGGGAATAAAAATAGTAATTAGTGTTTGCAAGGCTTGTACAAATGATAAAAAGTATCTATTATATAAAACAAATATAGAGATGTAAATTATTTTAAAATTTCTAAAACAAAATAACTTTTTTTTAAAAAATATTGTTAATACAGGAGCACTTGCAACTAACATAGTTAACCTCAGTAGTCTGCTATTCTTTAAATGTCCATATGCTTTAAAAAGTTCTGTAAACAATGTACAGTGTGTTCTTGCTAACTCTCAATACAAAAGAGAACAAAAATCTATTGTGTGTGTTTGTTAAATTCTTTTATACATCCTTTACTAGATTCACTAAGCAAATAACACAAGTTGATTCTCTGGTGATAATTGGATTTTAAGACAAAAATCCAATTAAAGAAAACAAATATTTAAGATATAAATTGTTTAAAAATTTCTAACAAGAAATAATTTTATTTAAATATCATTATGGCAGGTGCACTTGAAACAAAGAACACTGACATTATTTAATATTATATTTATACACAAACTACTAAATGCCATTTTTTAAATTTCCATATAATTTAAAATTTAACATTAAATATTTAAAGAACATTTAAAGGACAACTGAGCAGTCAACAAATAAAGGATAACACTGTTAGTTTTAACTACTGCTGCTTTAATGATATTTCTAAAAGGAAACTTTTTAAAATTTTGGAGTACTTATCAGTATTTATATGTTACATAACTTTCTACTAAATATGTGTATAACAATAGTATAAAAACTTTTTTTGATTATATTTTATTTTTAACAAGTGATAAATATGTATTACTACACATGTGGTTTTTCACTAACTTAAAACTTTAATATTTTAATTAATTAATATCATTTTATTCTGTTTGTTCTGAACAATCAGGTCTTACCATTTGCAAAGCATCTCAGTGATACACATGGCATCAATGCTCTGTTGTTCCAAATGATCTGTCATATTTACAGAGCCTATACTGTGTTAGAGTGGCATGAGAAACATAAAACAATGATTAGTCACATCTACTGGCCAAATGGATAAGGAGATTTAAATTCCATTGAGAATTAGTGGGATCACCTTGAGAGGCAGGTAAAATCTACAGGCAACAGCCCAGGAATCTTGAGGAATTATGTGAATGATTGCAAACAGAATGGCTTAAAAATGACAAATAGTACTGTACATTATTTACAATATCTTATAGAGTTCATGCACCAATGAATTATGACTGTTATTAGGACTAGGGGAGATGTGAATAAATATCAAAAGATATGAGTTGTATGTGTGACTAATTTTTTTCCAATGTGTGTATTTATTTACACATGATTATAAAATTAACAAAAACACTTTTTATTTTTTAATATTGCAAAAAATAGATACAAAATATGTCTTAACTATTCAGAAAACTTTGAATTTATGTTCTAGAAACAGGTTTTTTGTAATCTGTTCCTCCTAAGATGAATTGTATTAGTTTGAAATTATTTGAGAAGTTGTTATTTTAACTACAATACACTAAAATTTTCTATGGATTTGTGAAAAGTTTCTTGAATTTCACTGATACAAAAATTTTAATTTAACGCTTTTAATTTTAATTAATTATATCAAAATATTTTTTAAAAAATTATATATTATTATAATTATTTTAGGAGGAGTTGGTGACTTAGCTGGACTCAGGAAAGGTGACCAAGTGTTAGCAATTAATGGTGAATATACTCAAGGACATGATAATGAAGTGATACAGTTTGCTTTACAACAAGCTATATATGTTGGTCATTTGGATTTGTTAATATGGAGATCTAATAGCAAAGGTAATTTGTTTTTAAAACTAAGTAAATTTTATTAGTTATTAGTTTTTATATTATTAAGTATATTAATTAAAATTAATTGAAATCATTAAAGGAAGAATAACTATGCTATAGAAAAATGTCTCAACACATTAAAGATTATGTGATATCACAAAGTACAAAATACTAACTTGGAAACTCAGTGTTTAATTCAAAATTGTTTATTGAATAGAATTAAGTTAAGTACTAAATAATTATATTAAGAATTTGGGGTAACTTAACTGCATATCTTGACATCATCTATTTTTCTAAAAAGAATGACAATGAAAACAACAACACCAATTAGGCTTCTTTTGCTTATAGTCTTGAGGCGAAAAATTTTTCTTTGAAGTTTTTAAAATAGAAGTATGTGAACTTTGTGAGGGTACTCAAATTTCTTTACAGTAAAAGACATCTGTAGCAATTACAGAAAGCCCTATCATAATGTTATACAAAGCCTCTAATTGTCTAACCATAGTACTGAATTTTATTGTATTTTAATTAGCAATTAATTTATATAACTGATTGCTAATAAGTTTAATATTTGTCCACAAATAAATGAAACACACAGTCATACAGGAGTTAGAAAAAGGAGCAGATTTTAATACAGTTAATGTTTTCATAATACGAGGGGGACCCAAAAAAACCGGATTTTTTGTACAAAAACTTTATTTATTAACTTTTTTACAAAATTTCTTCAGTCACCTTCAAAGTACTCTTTATTAGATGTGATGCACTTGTGAAGTCTTTTTCCCCACTGTTTGAAACATCTCTGGAACGCTTCAATCTTGATATCGTCCAGTGCCCTTAGCGAAGCTGTTTTTATTACCTCCACATCATCAAAATGCTTCCCTTTTAGATTTTTCTTCATTCTCGAAAACAAAAAAAAGTCACATGGGGGCTAGGTCTGGTGAATACGGAGGGTGGGGAACGACAGGCCAAATAATGGGTCACTCGTAAGGCTGTGTGTGTGGGGGCATTGTTGTGATGAAGGAACCAGTCACCTGCTCGCCAAAGTTCCAGGCATTTCCTTCGCACATCCTCTTGCAGACGTCTTAACACTTTTTTGGTGGATTTTTTCAACGTTTTCATTGTTTCAAGATGTTGAAGGATGCCCAGAACTTCGCAGGTGGAACAAAATAACAGTAAGAGAAACACAACACTACGCTCAAATATAAACCTACAAACTGACGCTACTTGCACAACTGTTTCGTAAAGGTCTCTACTAACCTCATGTAACGGGAGAACTCCCTATTATGTCTATGAATGGCAGCGCACTCTCAGTTCGGTTTTTTTTTTGGGTCCCCTCGTATATTTATTCCAGCTTCTGTTAGTTTTAAGAACAATGTTATTACAATATTTTCTTATACAATTTTTAAAAATAAGAAAGACAAATAAGACTGCATTAGTCTTGTACAATAAATTTTTGAAAATAAGTATACAAATTGAATATTGTGTTTACATCAAATCTGTGAAAAAAAAATGTATACAGAAACTTTTCATATTTAATAATTTCCATTTTTACGAAGATTCTATTGACATCATAATTCATGAGCTCTGTCACATAAATAATTCACATAAATAAATAAAATAATAAATTTAAAAAGTACACTAATAGCAAGGAGACAATCCATTACACAGGTATCTATTTTCTTAGATGTTATATAAATTTAAAAAATTCTTTGTTAAATTTATGAATGCTTAGAAAGTGTTTGATGGTTAATTTTTGAACTTATAACAATCTGAGACTAAGATAAATATATCCTGAAGATTGTATTAAAGAATGCTTTCTTCTGAATTTTATGTGGCAGTTTTGCATTTATTTATGAAATAAAAAAATATGGCATCAAAGGATTTACAGACAAAGTTTAATATTATAGTTAAGTTGGCATAGTATTGTGCTGATTTTTGCTAATGTCAATAGTTCAAATCCTTAACAGTAAAACATTTTAATAATTCAACAATATTTTTTAACAGATAAATGAGGGAAACGAGTTGCATTTTCTGCAGGAAGGTTTCAGTTCATAGTTGGATTTTTTCTGATGCCCCTTTTTAGGTACTGTATAGAAATAGGATTAATCTCCTCCTCCTCCTTCAGCATTATTAGTCTCACTTTCTGTGGGATCATTGCTTCTTCCTAATTTTGCTTCATTTTACAACCAGATACCCTTCCTGTCACCATCCTCTTTCTTTTAATCTGTACTTGGGACTAGCTGGAACCACACGTTCTAGATAGAGTTAAACAATAGCACTTGACAATTTTATGGCATCTTTGACTGGAGTATTGTTTGGGCCCCTTGCTACTTAACTTTGATGATCTTACTAGAACCAGTGTGTCCTGAGAAGACTAGCTGTTGCAGAAACAGGATTAATACTAATGAACCAATTATTTTTGATTGTGTAAATAGTTATCTTTTATCATTTTGATAATTTGATGATGACTATTTAAGCATCAGAAACGTTTATTTATTTATTTATTAACAAACAATAACTGAAATTTAATGTGCTTTAATTATATTGAAATATATTAGTAGCATTTTAAAAAAAGGTTGTTTAATTCTAATAATTATCCCTTTATATCTTTTAAATGTGTGACTAATTTTTTTCCAATGTGTGTATTTATTTACACATGATTATAAAATTAACAAAAACACTTTTTATTTTTTAATATTGCAAAAAATAGANAAAACGGTATCCACGACAAGAAAGGAATTCAGAAAAGCACTAAGGATATTAGATCAGCTGTTGATTTCAAAGAAAAAGTATCCTCATTTGAAAGAAGGAGTTCAATGGAACACAGTTCTAGTCTAACAAAATCGCTTTCTTCCAGAAAACCACCTCCGATACCTAATAAGCCTCGATTACGTTCTAAAAGTGTTCCTGATGCAAACTTCTTTCACGAATCAAATGGCGATTGTAAAGCATTTGATGATTCTGATGATAAAGAAGTTAATAATAGTGACTCAAACTTTGAATGTACAAATGATTCTCAATGCTCAAATGATCTAGATCAATCTTCAGTAAACAATCAGGAAAATTTGGATTCTGGATCAGAATCAAAGAATACTTCTGCTGAAATAATTGAAAAAAATATTGAAAAAATTAGTAAAAATAAGGATGATGATGATGATGTAAAGGTAAAATAAAAAAGTTTTATCTTACAGAATAATTAATTATTAAGTCTGAATTATTTATAATAATTAATACAAAATTATAGATTTTAATTTTTTAAAAATTATTTAAAATCAAATACAAATATGTTTATAACTTAACTGTAAAAAATTTTAAAAATTTAATTTTTATTAAAGATTAAAATAAAAAATACAATACAATGGTGGCATTTATATTGTTTGCATTTAGATTGAGGCCTTAAGCAAGCAGAACTTTTGCATGATATATTTATATAATTAAATCTATAATGCATAATTCGTACGAGATATTGTATGTTGTACAATAGCTTGTACAATGTATCAATAATCGGTACTGTCCAGATGAAGACAGTATTGACAAAAATATATTTATGTGTACTTGAGAATCTTAAAATGCAAAGTTTAGATTGTTTATATCTAAAAACCACTACTAAAAAACTATTTTTATTTGATTAAATTTCTGAATAATTCAATTTTTTCAAAATAATTCATAAGTCACTTGCAATATTAAACAAATTTAATAAAAACACTGATCTAAACTAATTATACTGTTTTATTTAACATAGTAAAGTAGGTAATTTTAATCATTTTCTTTCAATAAAATATAGTGAAGACATTTTCACAAATTCTGACATTATATTACAAAAGAGTTCTCAGTAAAATGCTTATTTTTTTATTTAATAAATATTTATTTTGAATTATTTTAAAGTTATAGATAATTTTTATAGTTATCATAGTATACACTCGTTTTGAACAATGAAAGCTACAAAAGCTATAGATGATCTGAATTTACAAAACCTAAACTTTTAAGAAGTCAGGATCTTTAATTACATAAAGCAAACAATACATTTTTAACAGTTTAAAGAAATGTGAATGTTTTTCATTCAGTTAATGTATCAGCCAGATGGTACAAGGTGATTAAGATATCAGCCTACTGTTGGGAACCCAGATCAGATTTGAGTAATTGAAAAACTCCAGGAAATTTTTGGGGATGTTATGTCCTAGATGTAATATGTTGTTTCTTATCATGTGACCACTCCAGGCCCATAGTGATCCATATGGTCATTGTGGGCCTAGAGTGATCATGTGAAAAATGCTCCTCTTAGACCATTCCACCACATGAGTACTATCTTCAAGTGTAAAAAGATATAAGAGGAATGCTTATTATGTCTTCTACACATGAAGATGGCAATTAACCAGGTTGAAAATGTTTGCATTTCTCCAAACTGCTAGGGTGGATGCACAGATGTGGTAACAAAAAGTGGCAGAATGATGTCACTTTGTTTTGCTGCAAAAGTTGATTTTGTGCTGCTTTTCTCATGCCATGAAAGTTGGTTGAATTCTGTCTTTTGCGGCAGTTGCTGCAAACATGTATTTCTATTGGCCAGTAATGATTCGTTCCACAGTCATGTGAGAACAGAATCATGTGTTGTTTTAATGGAAAAGTGGAAAGTTCAACAATGTTAACCAAGATAACTGACATTACAATAGAAAGAAGAGAAGAAAATAAATTTAACACAAATTCTAAACAAATAATAATATATAATTTAATTCAAAGGACAAAACAAATGAACCTTACACAAAATAGTACTGTATTCTTTATTGAGAGATGTTAATTGACAAAGAAGTGTACTTTACACACCAATTCTTTCTTGATTTAAGAAAATATCTGAAATCCAAAGTTTTGGTCAAACCTTCAACAATGTCTTCTAGCTGAATAAAGCGAGCTGTACAAAATTAAATTTATAAATACAAGGATAATGGTAGTGTTGGTGTCATTTGCCATCTTGAATTCTGCATGCATGTTCCAAAATCTAAGCAGATTGCTACTTGTATGGTTGTGCAGCAAAGATGTATCTTTGACACCACTTTGTGCCGCCATGCTGCGTGTGTGCATCCACCCTTAAAGGTGTATACTTTAAGTTAACTACAATGTCTAGACTTAATGTTTATTATCAAATATATAATTAATAATTATAATAAATATAATAAGGAATTATATACACCAACATATTAATATATAACAGAAATTTAAGTAATAATTATAAATGTTTATGATACTTTGTTTATTCTTTAAAGACTTACCCAACCACAACAAATTGTGATGATAAAGAAGAAAGTCAACCTCAACGTTTAGTTAATTTAAATCCAATTTATCAAGATTCTGGTTTAAACATAATTTATGATTCACATCCTACACAAGAAACTGAAAATGCTAAAGAGAAACTTGAATTATCATTAAAAACCGAGCAACCAGTTTCAATGCTTTTGGAATCGAAGGAAGATAGCAAAAATGAAGATGAAACGAAGGAAGATAGTAAAAATGGAGACGAAGAAGCAAAACATTTAGATAAAAATTTAGTAAACAGCAATGATTCGACCAAAACTCTCACAGAAAATGTATCACAGTCTATTGAAGAGAAAAATAATGTACAGGAAGTAAAGAATGAGGAGGTAAATTGTAATTATTCTATATAAAAAATCATTTTAAATTTGTATATAAATATTTGTATTTTATAAGTAATATATAATATGTTAATATTTTAAAATTAATCTAAAACTCAAATAAGTTGAAACCTGTTTCAAAATTCTAATCCTAAATAGGAGAAAAATTCCAGAACTACTGCCATCGTCAGTTTCTTTCAAGTCTTTAAAATTAAATTACATAAATTAGTGATATGAAGTTAAAACCTGCTTTATTAAATTGCACTAACTTTACATTAAGTATCAGTTTTCCTACTACTTTTTGACAGCCAGGATGAGCATCAAGATACAAAAGTTTATACCTGTATTTGAGAAACTATTTGACATAACTTAACGAGCTCCAATAAAATCAGATGTTTGAGTCAATGAATAAAACTCCAATTTCTTCAATTAATAATATATATAATAGATTTTATAATTTTAAAGTTTTAATAGTTTTATACATACATTATTATTGTAAATTATAGTCAGTTAGCATAAAATTATTGTAGATAATGCTTTATAACACAATAATAATAACATGTATGAATTTAAAATTTCAATCAGAAATAGATTTGTATGTATTAAGGTTGTTGCTGGTTTTATTTTGAGGTTGGCTAACATTTTCAGCTGGTTAAAGAACCATTTTAAATTCAGCATTAAAGAGATATAATTAGATGGTTGAAGCAGTAAAGGTATTAGCATGTTGCTTTGGGGGTTTGGTTTGAATAGCTTGAAGATTCAGAAATTTTCATCAGTGATATTGATTTGGATTTTTCATCTTATTTTTTATCATTCAGCTGTCTCCATTATTTGTCTGAGCTTGGCTGAGATAGGCATGAGAAAAAATCCTCTTAGTACCATGGCAGGAAGGTAAAAAAAAAAATACATATACTGAAGTGTTCTATACTGTTTCCTTTAATGTTAAGTAATCATCTCTAATTTACCCAAAGAAACTGAAAAATTTTATTCTAAAATAAATTTTAACTGAGTTCTATTTAAATTCTAGATGTATTTACAAGTATCTCTTGTATAACACGGTACTTACATTCCGAAAAAGTACCATGTTATGCGTATCGGTGCTATACAAAATAATGGAATAATGCAAAACATAGGATTAGGTTCCAAAAGTTAGCAAAAGTATACTGTTCTTTTCCATCACTAAGAGAAATAAAATATTAATTGCTTTAATAAACATATTTCTAATCAATAGTTAACTAACAATCAAAATTAAAAGTACTGTATTATGTGTTAATATTACAAAATTCACTCTAATTTCAGCATCGGAGTAAAATCCTGACTTCCTTAAACCTGTTACTGGCGCACAACGTGTATAAGATATATACAGTGGGGACAAATGTGTTTGAACTATCTCGCGATTCTTCCTCAAGTCAACTAGCTTAGGAATGCTTCCAAATGGAGTGTGTAGAATACAATGTAGAATTCAATGGGATTGAATGTCATTTCAACAAAGTCAGTCTCGCTTGATATGCACAGTCGTGAGCTGGTGGAGCATCTAACCTAATCCAACCTAATCTAACCTAATCCAACCTAACCTAACCTAACATTAATTGTAGTTAAACAAGGATGTTTTCTTTTTGCAAAGTATCGTCATCATATGAGCTTTTTGTCAGTTTTGTTCAGAAATATCAGCAGTGTTTTCATTTTTCTTATTTTTACAATAAAAAAATGTTTATGGATGACAAATAAAAATGAAAATATGTTATTAATTGAAAATTTGTTCAAGTACTCAGCGATTTTTCTCCAGAATTTCTCTTTGAATACTGAATTGTCTGAGTTGGGAACAATTCAAGTCATTTTTATGAATGATTACTTATCTATAGTTAAAAAAAGTTTACAAATACGTCACCCTAACCTTGTACAGCTTTTCAGTTACTACTTATAGAACACCTGAAGAAGACCCTAGAAATGGGTCGAAAACATTTGTGATACGTTCTAAGTAACAATTGCAAAGCTGTACAAGGTTAGTGTGACATTTTTGTAATTATCACTTTGTTTATTGGATGGATTTGAAAAAAAAGTTTAATCACACTTACCTAAAAATGTTTAAATAAACTTTACTAAATATGAAGATTTATCTAACCTAAATACTGTTACAATCTTAAATTCTAATGTCTGAAAGCAATGTCAACAATATTTAATTGATAGGAAAGCTAGGAGGAAGAAAAAAATTGCCATATCAGGTTTCATTTATCAAGGAAGCATTTTAATTCAGACTTTTAGAAAATGTAAAGTCATGTATTTTTTATGTAGATACAATGACAGAGCCATTAAAATTAGTAATATCTGGTGTTTTTAAATGATATTTAATTTTATAAGATCAGAAATGTCTTAAAAAATAATAGTTATTTTAGTTTGTTGTTTAGCTTAGTTTTTGAAATATTAATTTTGAATATATTTTGATTACTATAAATAAAATTAATAATTATATTAAAATAGCATGTCTTGAAACTTCAATATGACAACTTATTGAATGCAGACATTTATCAAATTCCACTCAATCTAAATCAGGATGATATACTTCTCGCCGATCTGGACGTTTCACCTAGACAATTGGAACCGCCAAAGGAAAAACCACCCCCTCCTCCCCTCGATATGTCAGATGTTGAAAGTTCTGAGGTAAATCGACCAAGTATTTCTCTTATAGAGTTTCAATAAATTAAATTGAATACAATTACTCAAAAATGCCCAAAGAAAATAAACCTAAGCATATCATCACACAAACTTTCAAGCACTTTCAAGCTTAAGATCATCTTCAGGAAAGTCAATTCAAACACTAACATCATAGCTATTAGTCAATTCATTAATATGACAACAATTTCTGAAGGTTTAGGGTTTAAATTGATTTGCCAGATGATGAACTTATGTGCAAAAGTGCTTGCAAGTTTGCAAGATGATATAAAACACTTTAACGGAGCAAATTTTTTTTGTGCATGACCATTGTGTATTATAAAATTTTGAGATTTTTCTTATAATAGACTATTTAGTTTGTTGTCTTAGAAGATCAAAACATTAATGATGCTGTTAAATTAATTATATTTAAAATAAGTTAAGGAAATAACTTTCTACTAAATTTTAATATTAATTTTAAAAATAAGATCTATACATTTAATACATAAAATGGATTATCATCATTAGCACGCTCCACTATAGTGGTGTAATGCTTATGTTAGGACTTTTGTCCATCTGTCAGACGTTGTCCATCTGTCAGATGGCCATGCGCATGCGCAATGACATCACTTTCATTACATAAGTGTTATGTTCTGTTCAATCCATTTATTGCACATGTCCATATGCATGCACAACAACTACTTGATTCCAAGAATTTATAAAATTTATTTTAAACAAAATTAATATTTGATTCGCTTTTGTGGAGTGTGCTATTAGATCAGCTTGACCAATCTTGTTTTAATTATGATAACAACTTATAAAAGGATATGAAACTTTTTATTAAAATAAATTTTTAGAGAAGAGAGTATTGCAGTTTTGCCAATTTATATTGGGAAGAACTGGCAGAATGGCTAGCACCATTCAATACAACTACTCACTGACACTCCATCTCTTGTTAATTTTTGATACTGCACAATTTGGCATTTTTAAACAGTTCACTTTATGTTTAACATTGAATAACAAGCCATATAAAGAATGTAATATTTACACAAAATTAAAAACGTAATTTGATGCTACTAGAAACTTCGAGGAGAAGGAGGAGAGGCTAGTCCAAATAAAATTTGAAAATTTAGTTGTAAAAAGAAAAAATTAGTCAATGTTTTCATTAAAAGTAAAATAATAAAAATATACTGTTAAATCTAAAACTTTATTTCGTTTTCTTGTAGATTGAAGAGTGAAAAATCTATTGTAATTTTTTCTATTAAATATATTCTTCAATTAGTTAACACAGTTCAGAACAGTAATGCAGTAAACTGGGGCATTGTAAAATCTAGTTTTTTTTATTAATTACTCTTTAGAAATAAAATGATCTGTTGTAATTTTAAATGATAAAAAGTAATTGTTCTTATTTGCAGAAATCAGGAGAGAGATTTATAGTTTTTAACTTTAGAAATCTAATATGTAAACAATGTAAGCACAGGAAATGATTTTAGTGTGGGTGTGTATGTAGGACTGTATATATATATAATACACATGCACACATATTGGCCCAAAAGCTAGTTAACCAAAATATAATTTTAATAATGGTTAAAAACAGTTTTGAACAGTTGCTTGATGTTAGTTGTGATTCAGTCATTTCTTATGTGGCAACTGAATCATGAATAATAATTTGCATCATTCCCCAGTTTTAACCATTCTTAAAATAATCTTAAGCAAGAAACTTAAAAAAAACTGACTTTTGGTTCACCCTCTATGTATGTATGAATGTATATATGTAATCCTTCCCATAACTGTACTAGCATTAGCAACAAAAGCATTATAACCATGTACTATGCAGTGAATATTTACTGCATAGTACATGGCTATATAATAGCATGATGTGCAAAGCATAATATGTATGCTTTTATATGTATATTAATAAGTAAAACATTAATTATATATTTTGTATTTTATAAATTAGTTTCACATACAATATATGAAATTAAAATAAATTTAAACTGAAATTTATAATTAATAATATTAATGTTAATATAGAATGTACCAACAACACGTCACAACAGTACAAAAGAAATAAAACGGGAACTTTGGAAAAGAAGATCTGATTTCTTGGGAATTGAATTTGAAGATGGTGCTATAGAAGTTGGTATGTGTAAATTATAATTTAAACAGTAAATTAAAATAAGTATAAAAGAATTTTTTATTACGTTTAAAGTGAGAATTTATTTCTCTTGAGTAATATTTATGCTTTATTATAAAATTATAATTGTAATTTTAGATGAAAATCAAATTCCACCACCATCAGCAATGGAAGATTTCTTGAAATCTGAAAGGGAGCTCGAAAGAGAAAAGAGACAATTATTAGAAGAACAGACGTCAATCAGACTTCAAAGGCTAGCCGAAGAGGAAGAAATTGCACGTAAAGAAAGAGAGATTATAGAAAGTATTGAAAGAGAAGAAAGAGAACGACAACAACAAGAGTTGGAAGCAGGTAAGAAAAGTTGTATTTATGTTATTTATAAAAAATGGTGAAAAAGGCCACTAGAATATGTAAAATTTCAATCATATATGTTATAAAATTGGAAAAGTACAGAGAAGGTTATAATATCTAGATAATCTAAACGTGTATTTTCGTATAAATTTACAATATGTAGAAAGATTATAAAACTATGCATTTTAAAAGGACATTGAGTTAAGAAATGATTATAATTGTATACAGAAACAGTTACATATCTGATAAGCTGTAATCAGACAAAAATAATATCAATATAATAAAAATCTAAATCTTTTCTAACAACATGAAAGTTAGTTAATGTCAAAACATTTAGAAAACTTTTAATTGAGAAAAACAACTATTTTGTTGTTTAATTAAAGACAAGAAGCATTTATCAACATACTATTTTATATGTTGATAAATGCTTCTTGTCTTTAATTACTTACATTATGCTTGTGTCCACTTTGGATGTTCTTGTGAACTAAGACTTGTTATAATGAGGGAAGAGAAACACACCATTTCCAATCAAAATATATTTATTGTAACATAATCTTGATGTTGTAAAGAAGATTACATTACAATAAATATATTTTAATTGGAAATGGTGTGTTTCTCTTCCCTCAGTATAACAAGAAGTTCACAAGCTTTTACATTATGCTTGGGCACGTAAAAACAATATAGTATTTTTATAATGACGAAAAAATAATTTTAAAATATTACAAATACATTTTAACTTCTATTCCAAACTGGATATGTATAAATGATAATTACACATCTTAAAAACCTTAAAAGAATTGCCAGGTGTGGGAATTATGATGGCCCATGATCAGCTCTGACATAACTTGCTGCCTTTAATTGATAGCCATTATTTACTGAGACTATTCATGTATAATATGTACTAAGTATAATTTTATATATAATTATGTTTGGAAATTCTTTTCCATTTTGTAATATGTCATTTTATTACTCATACTTGACATTGACATAGCAATATTGTTAATTGGATGCATGTCACTTATTGAGGTTATTTAACATACACTATTTTTCTTGTACTTTAAACATATATAAAATTATTGCAATATGCTTACAATTTAAAATTATCAATTTAAGTTTTGAATTTTTGCTCTTCTTTTTGTAATACATTGTTGTGCTTTAACATTCCAAGATTGGAACATTAAAGAGACCCGAAGAAGATCTCAGTTAGTAGATCATTGAAAACATTTGTCTATTAAAGTTATTTACTGGAATTTAAGATTTTTAATTTATGTAATTATCCTAAATATCCCTTCACATATCCTTCACAACCACAAGAATACAATTAACATGAGCATAAAAAATATTAATCAAAATAATTCATAAAGATAATACAAATCTTTAAAAATTATAATTAAAAAACCTCTACTTTAATGGAAAATTTACAAATATAATTCAAAACTTTGTATTAAAATTCAATTTTTTTTCTAATGAAAATAAATTTTAGCAAGTTTAAAGATTTTGTAAAATAATCTATTTGTAATGCTTTATTAGGAAATTCTAATTTAAATGAAGAAAGCACATTATATGAAAAATCTGAAACAAACCAGCAATGTAAAGAGCAAGATAGGCTACAAGAACAACAAATCTTACAAGAAAGAGAAGAATATGTTAAACAGCAAGAGGTAAACATGATTATGAAGTTTTTTTTTAAATATAAAATCATTCATTAATCATTGTTTATAATTGTTAAAAAGTTTTACAATATATTAAAATTAATATTGTATGTACACTTCTATGCTTTCTTGGAGATCAAAAAATGAAAATCTCTGCTGATTTTTATGATTTTCAGCCTCTCAGAGGTACAAAAACCATTATAACAGAAGCAAAACACAGATTCTGTGTTTTGATTTTCAAGAAAATCGAATAGTGTAAAACAAATTATATCTCATGTTAAGAGATATAATTTGTTTTAGAAACATATCTGAAAGTGTGAAAATAATTAATGTACAAAATTTCTTCTAAATGTTATTTTTCTTCTATAACTATCTATTGATTGAAAGAAAGGCTGTTTTCACAGACTAACAACTTCTATTAGATGAATTTCTACTAACAAGTTTTCATAAATTTTGAAAAATAAGATTATATTTATTGTATTTACTTGTATTATAAATTATTAATATGGTGGTGGTAATCTTTTTAAACTTTTCTAGGATAAGGAAACACTTAAAAAAACAAATCAACACAACACCAGTGGATCTAAACAATCAAATGTAAATTCTGTTGATACTCTTTCTTCTCTTTCTTCAAATTCTTCTGCAAAAATTAAATCTGAAGAAGCAAAAACTGATTCTGTTCTTCCAAATCGAACTCCTTCTAAAAAGGTGAATGTAAATGCAAGTTTAAAATCGTTATTCTTTGATACAAATAATTCAATGTTTATTTAAATTACTGATTTTATGTATAATTTGAGCTTAAGTTTAAAAACTTAATTAATTCAACTGTAATATTGAATTTAATAAACAAACTTGTTTGGCTACATTCATCAAGCATCTTCAGGTTTGAATATAGAACAAAATGAGATATTAGATGGTAAAATGTCATAACCAAAAACTTAATTCAAAACATTTCATTTATTAATGTGGCCATCCTTAGTACACATTTTAAAATATATCAATGATGGTAATATGAAGCAGTATGTTGTTTCATATTTCTTATTCTAANTATATTTAATATATTTACATAAAAACTTTTTAATACCATCCCCAAAATTTCTATGCGATAACTGATTTTAATCTGCAAAAACCTCTGTTTTTTGGGCGCGGTCCAGAATAAAAGCCCTCCCATAAATCGCAATCAGACTTTATAACGAACTCTTACACGAATATCACTTTAGCATGATATAACTATAAAATAACACTCGACACGTTATTTGATAAATGAAAATGCGAACATGAAATCCTATTTTTCATCTTAATGAACGATAAATTATTATTATTATTTATTCAAGATTCAGAGTTTCTGTATTAAGTTTTAGTGCTTTTTTTTAATAAAAATAATCTCAATCCATCTATCTTTCTTACAGATTAATAAAGAAATGAACCATTACAGATTTTGTAATCGTCAAATTTTATCACTTAATTATTATTAGAAGTACTGTACATTAATAGAAAATCTGACGCAGGATTCTTCTTAATTAACTGATGCTAGAAACCTTAATTGCAATCATTTCTGATACAGATACACACATAAGAAGCAATTCTAAATATAAATTAATATATGTAATTTTGTGTAACCATAAGATGTTGTTTTTAAATGGTATGAAACTGAAAGCTTTAAATTTCAAAATTTTATCATAGACTTAAAGCTTTTGGCCTGATACTTCTTAAATAATGCATGGTTTGAGACAAAAGTATATAAACATTTTTATCTTAAGATTACATTGTACATTTATATGATACAAAATATAAACATAAATAAATTTAATAACAGATGTTGCTAAGACAAGAAAGAGAGCGTTTACGAAGAGAACAAGAAGCTTTACAAAAGCAAAGAGAAGAATATGAACGGCAAGTCAAACTTCAACAACAGAAATGGTTACAGCAACAGCAACAGCAGACCACTTCGAAACAGAAGCAAAACAGTTAGTAAATTTTATTTGACCACTATTTAATCCAGTTTAATTGCATATAAATTCATTTTGATATCCTAAAAATATATATAGATGTTTCTTCACTGTCACAAAATAAAGTGCCAAATAAAACGTCTTCATCTCATGAAACAGCAACAGCGACATCTAATCAAGTCAAAGACGAATTATGGGAAAGAGAAGACATCATTTATGCTAGTCGTCAACCACAGGCTGCTCCACCTACACAATCTGATGATATGAAATTAAGAAATGAAGGAAACGGTAAATAAATTATATATATATATACACTTTACAATAAGGAAAGTATATAAAGTTACTAAAATTTAATACCTTTTAAATATTTTTTAGAACTTTCCAATGGTAAAATGGCATTACAACCTCAAGCATTAAGCAAAAGGAGTCTTCACAACCTTGGAGCAGCACCTAAAGCAAAAATTGTAAATAATGAAAAATGGATTAAACCAGCTGAAAAGGTAATCTGATAGTTTTGTTAATTAACGTCATTAGTAAATTATAGAAACGAAAACTGGTTGTAATGTTTCTGAAATTCATCTGTTAGTTCCCATAATGTAACCATTATGATAATTCAACTTATATGTTCAATTTAATGTAAATTAAATTAAATGTAATTTAAATGTGTATAGCAGTTTAGCTGAAATTTAAAATATAACACGATTAATTAAGTAATAGAAAAAATACGCAAGATGTTTCTTAATGTCAAATTTCTGTAGCTTAGATAAACCTTCTTCATAGCATGTAGATCATTTCCTGAGAATTTAAATGACCCTCTGCATGACAGGATCAAATGAAGTGCCACAATGAAGAAAAATGTTTGACTGTTCGAATGCGCTGGATCACACATTTATTGTCAGCCATTTTGAGGTGTGGAGAAGTATCTTGCATGTGCATATATAATGGAGATGTGAGGAAAAATCTCACACAACATTGGCAAGGAGATAATTAAGTAATTAAATGTGAATTTAATGCAGAGCAGGCCAGAAAGATAATTTTCATATGCTTGATAAAAAGCCCACATTGCCATCAGTTCTCAAAATGGCTGCAATATGAGCCTGATCAGATGTTTTCTCTTATTGTGACACTTCATATGATCCTGACATGCAACAGATCGTTCAAATTCTCATGAAATGGTCTATGGCCAGGAACAATGTTTTTGTAGTTATACAAATTTGACAAGTAACAAGGGAATATTACAAATATGTGAGCTGTTCACATCCCGGCACACGTATTTGTAAAATCTAAGTGACTTGTACAACATGGAATTCATCCAAAACGGAATTATCAACAGTGTTATAGGGGGTCGACTGTATTGTGTCCCTTTGTTACTTAACTGTACATATAAATTTATCTACATAGCCTGTTAATTAAAATAAGCACTATGGACCCAATGTTTTTATTTACCAATATAGTACTGGACTGTGTATAGGAACCAGGATCAAATCTTAGGGATCAATTTTATTGAGTGTTTACTAGCTACTTGCCAGTATGTGAACAAGTTTACATACACACACCAAGTAACAAGTTGATTTAATAGCCCTATAATAGACAGGTACATCGTGCTGCAGAGTTGATTCTATTATGTTTAGTAATTTTTAGCCATTTAATCAGCATAATGGTGATAGCAAAAATGGATGAATTTTGCACTATCAAATACTGGCAAAAATCACAGATTTGTAACAATCAATGAAGTTATTCCATTTTATATAAATAATTAAAATGTCTACAAATTATGTTGTTTTTTTTTTTGAACCTGAAGAATACCTATGAAGTAGCTTGAAAATGTTACTTAAATATAAGTATTTATTGCAGCTCAGTTTTGTAGAGCACAATATTCTAGTTAGTTATTAATATTTTTTAGATAACAAGTCAGACTCTTTATAGTGTTAATCCAAATATTTAAAATTAATTTTAACACTTAGAATCTAAGATTTGACTATTTAAGCTATAATAAGTTGTTTGATTTTCAGAGTACTCTTTGTATATGCATAATAAAAAAACATTCTAATCTTTGATATAAAATTATATATAAATTAAGTTTATATTATGTAATAAAATAATACTTCAGTTGTCATTTATTATAACTGGTTTCCACTGTATAATATTGGCAGTTTTCAATATTAAGTGTTTTGTGAATAGGTTTTAAAGCGTCGTACAGAAACTACATTAGAAAGTGGATATAACCAATACCACTGGTTAGTGCAAGAAGCCGAAATGAGGAGGATCACTGAACAAAAAGAACGACAGTGCCAGTTTGCTTCCGAACACAGATCCATTCATAGCAGAAGCTCTGGCATTACTCTAAATCACCAGTCACAAACTAATATGTTACATCATAATCAAAAACAACCGTTAAATCACATAACTCCTTCCGCTCACCCCTGCAGCTATTCAGTGGATCACCAATGGAACAGAAGCAATAACACCACGAACGGAAGGCATAGTGGACAGTTAAAGGATGGTAAACAATGTTTCGGATACACAAAGCCACACAGAGACATTTCCCCAACCAAGCCTCCCCGGAGTAGGAATTCTAACACCCAAGAACATTTGTTATCTGTTAGTGGGAGGAAGAGGTGTTCCCATTGTGGGGAAGAACTTGGTATGAGCAAAAGTATAATTAACTTCATTTGCACTCATCTGTCTTGAGCAAACTGTCAGCTTTTGTTCTTTAAATTGGTGTTGGATATTATCTGGGATTTATAACTGACTCTAATTCTTTTCTTCTCAATTTTATGAAATGAAAATCTAAAACACTACAAAATTTACTTAGATTAATTTGATTATGAAAATACCTTAAAATAATATAAAGACAAAATAAAATTCAAGTAAGAATTTCACTTTATAAAACTATTACATGTAGTTTAATTATTTTTTGTTATAAAACTGATAATAAACAGATTATTTTTTCTAAAAATATGCTCGTAATACTGAACATTTTTATTCATTTAAAATTCAATGTATAGATGGCTGACGCAGTGAAGCACCAGACTATTACATGGATCCTGATCTGGTCAGATCAGGCAGAAAAGTGCTTCTTAATCTTTATATTAACTCTATAGACACCTTTTCTTTTACCCATTGTTGGCTGCGTGACGATTATGTGATGAGGTTCTGTTCCTCATCACATAATCGTCACACAGCCAATGATGGGTAAGAGAAAAGGTACCTATAGAGTTGTTAAAAAGATTAAGAAACACTTTTCTGTACAATAAATATTTGTTTTATTATATTGGATATCTAAAATTTAGTAAAATATTGATAAAATTGAGAAGGAAGAAACTACTCTTTTCTATTTTTTTTATTCATTAATTTGTAGTAAAACTTTTATCCTATTCTGTTTCGATACAGTGACATACATAAAAATATTAATTTACATAGTTTCACAAATAAAGAAATTCACTTCATTTGATAACTATAAAGTGAAAAATGTTAGTACAATGTTGATAGAATAAATTGAAATTTTTTTAAAAATATTTATTTGTAAATTAAGTCATTGAATCATATATAGGATGGGTGAAAAATAGCTAGGCATTGAGAAATCGCTATAATTTTTTGTAATAATAATGCAGTCATAATAAAATGTATGTGTGCATGTGCAGTAGTACATCGGCAGTGGCAAAATAGATGACTAACAGCTTGTCTGTTAAGGAAAGTGCAGATTGCCACATACTATAAGGTGTGGAAATCTGTAATTGTAGTGATGAAATGTCATGCCACAATCCATCCTGAAACAATAAAGAATTGTCATTCAAAGCTAATAACCACAGGTTTGGTTATAGATATAGAGAAATGGCCATCATGATCTAAGGAAAATGTGTCATTGGTGCAGGAATTGTACACCTGCAACTCACATAAATTTAATTATTATAATTAAATATATGGGAAGACATCCATTATATAAAATACAGTTTCAAAAGAGTGACTCCTGTATATTCAATTATAATAATTAAATATATAGAAGCTGCAGTAAGGGTCTATAAGAGCCACGGTTTGAATACTATGGTTATATACAATGAATTTTTATACCAAATTTTGGCATGTCATTGAGACTCAATATATCAAAAATAAACGCAAAGCTTTGTGTTTAAAGCAATATTTAGTGAAGAAGAGTTAAAAGATTCTTGCAGTAGCTCAGTTTTATCATATTAAATAATTATTTAATCATAAAAATAATAGGAATAAACTTGTATTATACAGTCAGACAGTTGGAACTTGATAGATACTGGAGCACACTTTGGCATCTGCATCTTCTCAAGTTGCATACAAATTTTACGCTTTTTCAAATAAGTATTTGGAGACAATGGGATCGATGATGTCAACATCCTAATTCTCTTTATACATGAGTAGGAGCATACATTCATGACAATGTGTAGGATACCTTTATCTATTGCAATAAAATACACAATTAATAATTTGTATTAGGGGAAATCAAGAATAAAATATTTGGATTTTAAAATTATTTTTCAAACATCTGGGTTGTGTCACTGATACTTTATTAAAAAAAAAAAACAAAGTATTTTTCTGTTTTTCTTTTCTACACTTTAATTTCTTTGTGTTTATTTTCTAAAATTTTCATTTCAGCTCTTCACTATTTGATTTATTTCATTATTTTTTCTTAATTCATGTTTGCTTTTTATTAAATTTTGTCATTTTTGTTTTTTTTGTATTTTTAGGACACGGGGCTGCTATGATTATCGAATCTTTGCAATTGTTTTATCATATCCAGTGTTTCTGTTGTTGTGTATGTCAAGCACAGTTAGGTAATGGTTCTTGTGGTACAGATGTTCGTGTAAGAAATAATAAATTACATTGCCAACATTGCTATAGCAATGATGAAGGTAATGATTTTATCTATTTTTATTTGAATACTTATTGATAATTTAATATTTATAAACTATCGAAATAATTATTTAAATGAACAGCTAGATTCTTATTGAGCTACATTAAAAATTAATTAATTAATTAAGGAAGCGAGTATTAGACAGAGGATTGAAGGTAGCTTAACCGATAACATGGTAAGAGATTTAGGTTAAATTTCAGGTTAAATTTTAACTTAATTCCTCAAATTTCATGAAATGGCAACTGAGTCATCTGGTTAGAGATAAGTGGTTAAGGCTAATTAATTAAGGAATTAATGTAGCCTGATAAGAATCTGTCTGTTCATTTGAATAATTAAATTAATTAATATTTAATAACATACAAACAACCTGATAATTAAGTTGTTTAATTTATAAATTTTAGAGAATTTGTCAGTATCTGAATTATTACACATCATCACCAATAAACTCTCATACTCAAAATAATATACGAGGTCTATACATAATTGTTATTATTTGAGATATTTCAATTTAATAATGAATTAGTAATAAATGATAATTTTAATTAATGTAGTTTAGAGTCATTAAGCAGCCTTCAGGAATACTTTTCCATTAACTACTTGGGCTTATTTATTTATAATAATGGCACTCATTACTATGATGTAGGGAATAAAATTAAAAACATACAAACTCACTCATAAATAAAGCAAGTAAAGTAATTGTTCAAATAACACAAGAATTTAGGCATACTAAAAATCAATGCTATATAAAGGAGAGGGTTTTTATCATACCTATGTTATAAGTTAAGTCTAGTTCACAATGAAAAGATGATAGAGTGGAACATAACATATCTGAAACAGATCATACGCGAAAACCATGTGAATCCAATATACATTCAAACTACATTTCTAGAATGGCAGACACATGCTTTAGTCACTTTGCCTCTTAATTTTATCCCAGATAAAAAGATTCGATGATTCTTCAGAAAAGTATGATGATGTATTGTTTTCATGGATAAATTTTCCATTCAACACAAGCAAAATATGAGGCCCATTTAACATTTAAACTTGACACTTCTTTTGTGTGACATTTTAAATATTAAACTTAATACTGTCATGAAATAATGACGATTTAAAATAATTTTTTCTATTTTCAGCTGGACTCAAATTCAGTCAAGTATGAGCAGCCTCTTAGTTCTTGGTTTAGTTTCATACAAAATTCGAAATAAAAAAAGAAAAAACATTGTTTCATATAAAGCGAAAAGACAGATTTTTTTAGTTGTCGTCCAAAAAATGTCAACGACAGTTCTGTGATTTTATATATAGTGAGATGATGTTTCTTGGAATGTAAATATTTCACACTTACTGAAGCTTGACCTTTTGATTGTTGGAATTTATTAAATGGAATGTTATCTCAAATGATTATTTGTAAGACCGTAAGAATGTCGACGTCCGAACGAATATATCACTGTTTGAACCGTCTCACCTGCGACGGGATTGTTCAACAAGACGTCGATCGCCACTCCCGACACTCTTAGGCATTAGTTTTAAACGTTTGCTCTCGACTAAAGGACGTATTTAGCCAAAACATTCGTTTGACGGCTGTGATCTCAGACTAAGTGCCTTCCTCCGAAAGAAAAAATTCATTGAAAAAAATGCTTCATTTGTCAGAATTACAAAAATTAAATTATTTGACACAGTTTAGTTATAAAGAATACAAAGAGTTTTTAAAATAGTAATAAAAAAATTCTCTATTATTTAATTTAAAAAAAAATTAGATTCTTAAAAATAAATAAATAAATTATTTACAGTATTCTGTAGGTCAACAAAAGAATAGAATTTTTAAAGACAATAATAAATTGTTATATTTTTTATGTTTAAAAGTGAGCAGTATATAGTTGAATCATTGTAAAATTTTAACTTCATTTTTTTTTTCTTATCCCATTTGTTTATTGTTTTTTTAGATGTTTTACCATTCAAATTTGAAGGCTGATTAAGCATAATTTTGAAAAAATACAGAAACTATTTGTTATTACAATATAGATATGTTGTTAATGTACAATGTTTTACAAATGTGTAGATAACAAATATTATATGAAAACACATATTATGTTAACAAAATCAACAATTTTTTTTGTTGTGTAGAAAAAGAAATAAAAAACACTTCTGATATTGTTTTTAAAGTTATTAAAAATAATTTTTTTGTTTACATTTTTTTTATGGTTTTGCATTTGATCCACTTTAAAAGACAGAGAAATGGATGATCTGTTAATCATTAAGACCAAAATATAAGGGGCGAATCAAAAATAACCAATCTGAAGCAACAGTTTGACTGATATATATATGGCAGGTTATTTGTTGATTCATCCTTATATGAACCATTGGTTCATATATGGTTTCATGGCACACTGGTGCCAGTTTTTTTTTTAAACTCTTCCTGCCCTGGGCATAAAGAAAGCCTTTGTTTTAGCAAGCCCATTATGGGTTTGGCCAGGTCCACAGTGAGGTGGTCCATGTGAGAGATGAAATCCAGATATCTTAATGGACCACTTCCTGAAAAAATACAGCCATTCAATGTGCCACTAGACTAAAAAAAATGAAGGAACAGGTTTTTTTAAGTGTGTAACAGAAAAGTGATGTAGCAAGCTATGTGATAAATCTGTTGGCCAGTCTGCAAATACTTAATAATAATTAATGCAAAGGTTGTGGCACACTTTTAGTGTGCGTTCCAAAAAGGTTGGAAATTACTGGTGTAAACTTTCAGACAAATCCGCTATTCAGGTTTAAGTTTAAAACTAATTGGTAAATGTATTCATGTTCTTAATTAACAAAGATCAGTATTTTAGATTCTCATTTTGGGTCATTCTATACAAAATGTTTTCCAATGGAAACATTTTATATATAGAATGGCCCCAAATCATTTAACCGAGGGATGTTTTAACTTTAGTTAAAACTAGTTTGAACAGCTACACATTATTTGTAAAATTTATTGTGCATACTCCATTATGAAAGCTATATAGATGTTCTTTGAAAGGATCCAATCAATTCATACCATTCTCTTACAATCTTGCGTAAATCTCGAGTCACATTCCTATAAATATTGTATTCTAGTTGGTTAGAAATGTATCTATTTAGAGTTTTTCCATAATATACATTAGTGCCTTGCATTTTTCTACTACTGGTCTGATTTCTTTGGTTATTCACATGGTAAGAAAGGAAATTATTTATTCATGAGAACAATGGGCTGAAAAGAAAATTCGGCAGAAGTTCTACTTTTCTCTCTCTGTTGGTGTCCTTTGCCACCTTCAATATGGAGAATATTTCTAATAATTTCAATTTCTATCAGAGCAGAATTATCTTCGATGGATTGTAATTTATCATTGATATATTTTATGCCAATTAAATCCAAGTAAATGTTAACCTCACACTGGCCGTAGGGGAGTTCTGGCGAATGCCAGAAGGGCTGGTCTCAAAAATGGCGTGGTACTATTACAAATTATATACATAAAAGTACTTTCTTAAAATTTCCAAATATTATTTATTAGTAATATTCAGTTAGTTTTATTTTACCGCCTCTTCACCCATTTTTTTTCTTGGCATATTAACTAATATCTGACACTAAGTAAAATGGGCTGGTAGTTCTGTATTGCCAGACTTAAAAGCATGAACAGTCTTCCGCTGGCTGTCTTGACATTTGCATACATTTGTCTAAAATTTACTTTGGGATCATCCTCCTTAATTTCTTTTCTAAGGTATATTCACCGTTGTATTTTACCCCCTCGAATTAATCGAATATTCTCATTTTTAAAGACTACGGTTCGGATACTCTTTCAAAGTTTCATTTTAAACTGCAGGTACCGAAAACGTGTGCTCGTTTTTCGTTCGATCTTTTGGAAGTATGAAGAAGAAAAAGGGGGATAAACTGTCCAACCAGTCCCCGCCCCTCTCTCTAATGCTGCAGAAGAAAGTAAAAGAAAAAAAGCAGGAGGAAGCAGCGAAAAGCTCATATTATTCATTCGAGGAAAAGCCATATTTGGAGCTTCGCTTATGCGAAGATAGTCACGAATTATAAACCAATCATTACTGTAAGACTTTAACCTGAAAACAAAATGCACAAAACTGAAAATCTACCGCTATTATTTGACACCACTTGTGTGAATCTGTATTTTCAACACTGTATTTTGAAGACTTGAATGTCTTAATTAATATCGAATTTGTTAACAGACCGTTAGTAACAAATATTTTTCCAAGATTTAATTTATCCTGCATGTCCATCGGTGGCCACAATGGATAAATCATTGAACACTGGTAGTTTGTCCCAGGTTGCATCTGACCAATGCGCTGGCCACGTGACGTTTATGGGTTTTCTTCAAATATAAAACTAATAAAGGCTAAGTTCTCATAAAAAGAAAGAACTCCCGAGAGAAAACACCCCCCCTTGACAGATCGTTTTCATGTGGCGTTGTCTTATCCTATCAGAAAAATATACTGTGCCATAACAAATAAA
Organism: Centruroides sculpturatus; assembly: GCF_000671375.1. NCBI lineage: Eukaryota > Metazoa > Arthropoda > Arachnida > Scorpiones > Buthidae > Centruroides > Centruroides sculpturatus. The sequence goes on along the minus strand of NW_019385105.1, from coordinate 253,060 downwards.
AGTCATTAATGAGATAGATGAGCTTAAGTTTATTTATTAATATGTAATTGTAATTTTGTATGTTTTTGTGTGTAGTTACATAAGAAAAAACTTCGGCTCGCATCTCTCGACAAGGCCATGGATACAGATGGTCCGGTTTCGTAGCCCCCAAAATTACCCAACATACAGTATTACCAAAGAAATAAATGCAATGTGATTATGTTAAAGACAAAGTGTAAACAGCTGTTGTTCCAAGTATGAAATCATTACGAGAGCAGATTGGACTTACAGTCGAATGCATCACCCCAGAAATGTCAGGAAATCTATACAGAGATTAAATAGGCTACTGCCTTAATGTTGTACTACAGATGCACATATTGAAGTACTTACGAATAGAAAACACTTTTAGAAGTAAAGTACAGTTAATCTACAAATAAAAATGCAAATTTCGTAATAAACTTTTGTTGGAGTAGGCATAATCATTTATGGACACCCTATTGACCGTGTCTAAAAGTAAACAAAGCCCGAGGAAAGTCACGTGGACCTTCTTCAATTTCCGGTAGAACGTGGAAGTTGTGTTAATAGTCGATGCGAAAAACATCGTGTGTATCAGTCACGTTTCGTTAAATAACTATATTAGAGAGGTTGCGGCCGACGTTTTCAATGCGAAAACGTGTACGTCGGACGTTCAGCGCCGCCTTCCTGCAAGCCTAGAAGTTTGACAATGGCGTTTGGAACGTCCAACATGATTCCACTGACGTTCCTCTCTTATTCTTGCTTTGTTTACTCAATACTATTCAGAAGTGTCTACAATTACTAAAAAAAAAACTCTTATTTATATTTAAATTAAATATTTTCGATTTCTTATAATTTTCTACAGGGTTTTTATATGAAGATAATGCTCCATACAAAATAATTTTGAAATATATATATATATAGCCGATTGTCTAAAGAGATCCTATGTATAGAATTTTATAAAGGGGAGAAAAAACTTATAAAAATGTTAAAAAAAATAATTTAAACTTTAAATGGTTCTAGAAAATTAGGCAGTGAATGGCTAGCCAAAGATGGGATTACTGCTTGTAAAAAATTAATTTCAATAAAAAACAAAATGAAAGTTTCTTTATCATAAATTTTAATTTAAATATAATACTGTTTTAAAGTAATATTTACTCTAAAAATTTTTAATGTCAGTCAAATATAAGTCGTGAATGATTGAAGCGTGCAAAATAACGTAATACATCGTTCTAATAAAAGATCTCTAATTAAAGTTATTGTGGTGTGACAGAGATTTTTTTTCTTTTATTTATTTTTTTAATAATATATAAAATCCAGTTTCTTTTCATATCAGTTTTTATTATTGTCAGACGGAATCGTGAGAGGTGAAACAGGTGACATTCAAAAATATACTTACGAAAATCGATTAAAGTAATAAATATAATTTACAAGTCGACCCCCCTATAACACTGTTGATAATTCCGTGTAATATGAATTCCATGTTGTACGAATCACTTAGATTTTACAAATACGTGAGCCGTTCACAGCCCGGCATACGTATTTGTAAAATTTAAGTGACTCGTACAACATGGAATTCATATAACACGGAATTATCAACAGTGTTATAAGGGGGTCTGTATTGATTCAAGTATATAAATCTACTGTATACATTGTATACAAAGATGATTGCTTGTAGGTTATAATTTTGTTTATAAAATGTAAAAAGATTTATATTTTTAAATGCTTTTAAATAAATTTCTAACTATAATTTGGGATAATTTAATAGAGTTATACTCCAATTGAGTAACGATACATTAAACAATTATAACAATAACAAATTATATATAGTTTCATCTGTGTAAAATTACCTATTACTTCTACATATATGAAGAAATAGAAATGTGTTATAACAAGGATTTTTCCAAGTAATTCTAACTTAAATTCATTACTTTCAAGCTGANTCTAAAACACTACAAAATTTACTTAGATTAATTTGATTATGAAAATACCTTAAAATAATATAAAGACAAAATAAAATTCAAGTAAGAATTTCACTTTATAAAACTATTACATGTAGTTTAATTATTTTTTGTTATAAAACTGATAATAAACAGATTATTTTTTCTAAAAATATGCTCGTAATACTGAACATTTTTATTCATTTAAAATTCAATGTATAGATGGCTGACGCAGTGAAGCACCAGACTATTACATGGATCCTGATCTGGTCAGATCAGGCAGAAAAGTGCTTCTTAATCTTTATATTAACTCTATAGACACCTTTTCTTTTACCCATCGTTGGCTGCGTGACGATTATGTGATGAGGTTCTGTTCCTCATCACATAATCGTCACACAGCCAATGATGGGTAAGAGAAAAGGTACCTATAGAGTTGTTAAAAAGATTAAGAAACACTTTTCTGTACAATAAATATTTGTTTTATTATATTGGATATCTAAAATTTAGTAAAATATTGATAAAATTGAGAAGGAAGAAACTACTCTTTTCTATTTTTTTTATTCATTAATTTGTAGTAAAACTTTTATCCTATTCTGTTTCGATACAGTGACATACATAAAAATATTAATTTACATAGTTTCACAAATAAAGAAATTCACTTCATTTGATAACTATAAAGTGAAAAATGTTAGTACAATGTTGATAGAATAAATTGAAATTTTTTTAAAAATATTTATTTGTAAATTAAGTCATTGAATCATATATAGGATGGGTGAAAAATAGCTAGGCATTGAGAAATCGCTATAATTTTTTGTAATAATAATGCAGTCATAATAAAATGTATGTGTGCATGTGCAGTAGTACATCGGCAGTGGCAAAATAGATGACTAACAGCTTGTCTGTTAAGGAAAGTGCAGATTGCCACATACTATAAGGTGTGGAAATCTGTAATTGTAGTGATGAAATGTCATGCCACAATCCATCCTGAAACAATAAAGAATTGTCATTCAAAGCTAATAACCACAGGTTTGGTTATAGATATAGAGAAATGGCCATCATGATCTAAGGAAAATGTGTCATTGGTGCAGGAATTGTACACCTGCAACTCACATAAATTTAATTATTATAATTAAATATATGGGAAGACATCCATTATATAAAATACAGTTTCAAAAGAGTGACTCCTGTATATTCAATTATAATAATTAAATATATAGAAGCTGCAGTAAGGGTCTATAAGAGCCACGGTTTGAATACTATGGTTATATACAATGAATTTTTATACCAAATTTTGGCATGTCATTGAGACTCAATATATCAAAAATAAACGCAAAGCTTTGTGTTTAAAGCAATATTTAGTGAAGAAGAGTTAAAAGATTCTTGCAGTAGCTCAGTTTTATCATATTAAATAATTATTTAATCATAAAAATAATAGGAATAAACTTGTATTATACAGTCAGACAGTTGGAACTTGATAGATACTGGAGCACACTTTGGCATCTGCATCTTCTCAAGTTGCATACAAATTTTATGCTTTTTCAAATAAGTATTTGTAGACAATGGGATCGATGATGTCAACATCCTAATTCTCTTTATACATGAGTAGGAGCATACATTCATGACAATGTGTAGGATACCTTTATCTATTGCAATAAAATACACAATTAATAATTTGTATTTGGGGAAATCAAGAATAAAATATTTGGATTTTAAAATTATTTTTCAAACATCTGGGTTGTGTCACTGATACTTTATTAAAAAAAAAAAACAAAGTATTTTTCTGTTTTTCTTTTCTACACTTTAATTTCTTTGTGTTTATTTTCTAAAATTTTCATTTCAGCTCTTCACTATTTGATTTATTTCATTATTTTTTCTTAATTCATGTTTGCTTTTTATTAAATTTTGTCATTTTTGTTTTTTTTGTATTTTTAGGACACGGGGCTGCTATGATTATTGAATCTTTGCAATTGTTTTATCATATCCAGTGTTTCTGTTGTTGTGTATGTCAAGCACAGTTAGGTAATGGTTCTTGTGGTACAGATGTTCGTGTAAGAAATAATAAATTACATTGCCAACATTGCTATAGCAATGATGAAGGTAATGATTTTATCTATTTTTATTTGAATACTTATTGATAATTTAATATTTATAAACTATCGAAATAATTATTTAAATGAACAGCTAGATTCTTATTGAGCTACATTAAAAATTAATTAATTAATTAAGGAAGCGAGTATTAGACAGAGGATTGAAGGTAGCTTAACCGATAACATGGTAAGAGATTTAGGTTAAATTTCAGGTTAAATTTTAACTTAATTCCTTAAATTTCATGAAATGGCAACTGAGTCATCTGGTTAGAGATAAGTGGTTAAGGCTAATTAATTAAGGAATTAATGTAGCCTGATAAGAATCTGTCTGTTCATTTGAATAATTAAATTAATTAATATTTAATAACATACAAACAACCTGATAATTAAGTTGTTTAATTTATAAATTTTAGAGAATTTGTCAGTATCTGAATTATTACACATCATCACCAATAAACTCTCATACTCAAAATAATATACGAGGTCTATACATAATTGTTATTATTTGAGATATTTCAATTTAATAATGAATTAGTAATAAATGATAACTTTAATTAATGTAGTTTAGAGTCATTAAGCAGCCTTCAGGAATACTTTTCCATTAACTACTTGGGCTTATTTATTTATAATAATGGCACTCATTACTATGATGTAGGGAATAAAATTAAAAACATACAAACTCACTCATAAATGAAGCAAGTAAAGTAATTGTTCAAATAACACAAGAATTTAGGCATACTAAAAATCAATGCTATATAAAGGAGAGGGTTTTTATCATACCTATGTTATAAGTTAAGTCTAGTTCACAATGAAAAGATGATAGAGTGGAACATAACATATCTGAAACAGATCATATGCGAAAACCATGTGAATCCAATATACATTCAAACTACATTTCTAGAATGGCAGACACATGCTTTAGTCACTTTGCCTCTTAATTTTATCCCAGATAAAAAGATTCGATGATTCTTCAGAAAAGTATGATGATGTATTGTTTTCATGGATAAATTTTCCATTCAACACAAGCAAAATATGAGGCCCATTTAACATTTAAACTTGACACTTCTTTTGTGTGACATTTTAAATATTAAACTTAATACTGTCATGAAATAATGACGATTTAAAATAATTTTTTCTATTTTCAGCTGGACTCAAATTCAGTCAAGTATGAGCAGCCTCTTAGTTCTTGGTTTAGTTTCATACAAAATTCGAAATAAAAAAAGAAAAAACATTGTTTCATATAAAGCGAAAAGACAGATTTTTTTAGTTGTCGTCCAAAAAATGTCAACGACAGTTCTGTGATTTTATATATAGTGAGATGATGTTTCTTGGAATGTAAATATTTCACACTTACTGAAGCTTGACCTTTTGATTGTTGGAATTTATTAAATGGAATGTTATCTCAAATGATTATTTGTAAGACCGTAAGAATGTCGACGTCCGAACGAATATATCACTGTTTGAACCGTCTCACCTGCGACGGGATTGTTCAACAAGACGTCGATCGCCACTCCCGACACTCTTAGGCATTAGTTTTAAACGTTTGCTCTCGACTAAAGGACGTATTTAGCCAAAACATTCGTTTGACGGCTGTGATCTCAGACTAAGTGCCTTCCTCCGAAAGAAAAAATTCATTGAAAAAAATGCTTCATTTGTCAGAATTACAAAAATTAAATTATTTGACACAGTTTAGTTATAAAGAATACAAAGAGTTTTTAAAATAGTAATAAAAAAATTCTCTATTATTTAATTTAAAAAAAAATTAGATTCTTAAAAATAAATAAATAAATTATTTACAGTATTCTGTAGGTCAACAAAAGAATAGAATTTTTAAAGACAATAATAAATTGTTATATTTTTTATGTTTAAAAGTGAGCAGTATATAGTTGAATCATTGTAAAATTTTAACTTCATTTTTTTTTTCTTATCCCATTTGTTTATTGTTTTTTTAGATGTTTTACCATTCAAATTTGAAGGCTGATTAAGCATAATTTTGAAAAAATACAGAAACTATTTGTTATTACAATATAGATATGTTGTTAATGTACAATGTTTTACAAATGTGTAGATAACAAATATTATATGAAAACACATATTATGTTAACAAAATCAACAATTTTTTTTGTTGTGTAGAAAAAGAAATAAAAAACACTTCTGATATTGTTTTTAAAGTTATTAAAAATAATTTTTTTGTTTACATTTTTTTTATGGTTTTGCATTTGATCCACTTTAAAAGACAGAGAAATGGATGATCTGTTAATCATTAAGACCAAAATATAAGGGGCGAATCAAAAATAACCAATCTGAAGCAACAGTTTGACTGATATATATATGGCAGGTTATTTGTTGATTCATCCTTATATGAACCATTGGTTCATATATGGTTTCATGGCACACTGGTGCCAGTTTTTTTTTTAAACTCTTCCTGCCCTGGGCATAAAGAAAGCCTTTGTTTTAGCAAGCCCATTATGGGTTTGGCCAGGTCCACAGTGAGGTGGTCCATGTGAGAGATGAAATCCAGATATCTTAATGGACCACTTCCTGAAAAAATACAGCCATTCAATGTGCCACTAGACTAAAAAAAATGAAGGAACAGGTTTTTTTAAGTGTGTAACAGAAAAGTGATGTAGCAAGCTATGTGATAAATCTGTTGGCCAGTCTGCAAATACTTAATAATAATTAATGCAAAGGTTGTGGCACACTTTTAGTGTGCGTTCCAAAAAGGTTGGAAATTACTGGTGTAAACTTTCAGACAAATCCGCTATTCAGGTTTAAGTTTAAAACTAATTGGTAAATGTATTCATGTTCTTAATTAACAAAGATCAGTATTTTAGATTCTCATTTTGGGTCATTCTATACAAAATGTTTTCCAATGGAAACATTTTATATATAGAATGGCCCCAAATCATTTAACCGAGGGATGTTTTAACTTTAGTTAAAACTAGTTTGAACAGCTACACATTATTTGTAAAATTTATTGTGCATACTCCATTATGAAAGCTATATAGATGTTCTTTGAAAGGATCCAATCAATTCATACCATTCTCTTACAATCTTGCGTAAATCTCGAGTCACATTCCTATAAATATTGTATTCTAGTTGGTTAGAAATGTATCTATTTAGAGTTTTTCCATAATATACATTAGTGCCTTGCATTTTTCTACTACTGGTCTGATTTCTTTGGTTATTCACATGGTAAGAAAGGAAATTATTTATTCATGAGAACAATGGGCTGAAAAGAAAATTCGGCAGAAGTTCTACTTTTCTCTCTCTGTTGGTGTCCTTTGCCACCTTCAATATGGAGAATATTTCTAATAATTTCAATTTCTATCAGAGCAGAATTATCTTCGATGGATTGTAATTTATCATTGATATATTTTATGCCAATTAAATCCAAGTAAATGTTAACCTCACACTGGCCGTAGGGGAGTTCTGGCGAATGCCAGAAGGGCTGGTCTCAAAAATGGCGTGGTACTATTACAAATTATATACATAAAAGTACTTTCTTAAAATTTCCAAATATTATTTATTAGTAATATTCAGTTAGTTTTATTTTACCGCCTCTTCACCCATTTTTTTTCTTGGCATATTAACTAATATCTGACACTAAGTAAAATGGGCTGGTAGTTCTGTATTGCCAGACTTAAAAGCATGAACAGTCTTCCGCTGGCTGTCTTGACATTTGCATACATTTGTCTAAAATTTACTTTGGGATCATCCTCCTTAATTTCTTTTCTAAGGTATATTCACCGTTGTATTTTACCCCCTCGAATTAATCGAATATTCTCATTTTTAAAGACTACGGTTCGGATACTCTTTCAAAGTTTCATTTTAAACTGCAGGTACCGAAAACGTGTGCTCGTTTTTCGTTCGATCTTTTGGAAGTATGAAGAAGAAAAAGGGGGATAAACTGTCCAACCAGTCCCCGCCCCTCTCTCTAATGCTGCAGAAGAAAGTAAAAGAAAAAAAGCAGGAGGAAGCAGCGAAAAGCTCATATTATTCATTCGAGGAAAAGCCATATTTGGAGCTTCGCTTATGCGAAGATAGTCACGAATTATAAACCAATCATTACTGTAAGACTTTAACCTGAAAACAAAATGCACAAAACTGAAAATCTACCGCTATTATTTGACACCACTTGTGTGAATCTGTATTTTCAACACTGTATTTTGAAGACTTGAATGTCTTAATTAATATCGAATTTGTTAACAGACCGTTAGTAACAAATATTTTTCCAAGATTTAATTTATCCTGCATGTCCATCGGTGGCCACAATGGATAAATCATTGAACACTGGTAGTTTGTCCCAGGTTGCATCTGACCAATGCGCTGGCCACGTGACGTTTATGGGTTTTCTTCAAATATAAAACTAATAAAGGCTAAGTTCTCATAAAAAGAAAGAACTCCCGAGAGAAAACACCCCCCCTTGACAGATCGTTTTCATGTGGCGTTGTCTTATCCTATCAGAAAAATATACTGTGCCATAACAAATAAAAGTCATTAATGAGATAGATGAGCTTAAGTTTATTTATTAATATGTAATTGTAATTTTGTATGTTTTTGTGTGTAGTTACATAAGAAAAAACTTCGGCTCGCATCTCTCGACAAGGCCATGGATACAGATGGTCCGGTTTCGTAGCCCCCAAAATTACCCAACATACAGTATTACCAAAGAAATAAATGCAATGTGATTATGTTAAAGACAAAGTGTAAACAGCTGTTGTTCCAAGTATGAAATCATTACGAGAGCAGATTGGACTTACAGTCGAATGCATCACCCCAGAAATGTCAGGAAATCTATACAGAGATTAAATAGGCTACTGCCTTAATGTTGTACTACAGATGCACATATTGAAGTACTTACGAATAGAAAACACTTTTAGAAGTAAAGTACAGTTAATCTACAAATAAAAATGCAAATTTCGTAATAAACTTTTGTTGGAGTAGGCATAATCATTTATGGACACCCTATTGACCGTGTCTAAAAGTAAACAAAGCCCGAGGAAAGTCACGTGGACCTTCTTCAATTTCCGGTAGAACGTGGAAGTTGTGTTAATAGTCGATGCGAAAAACATCGTGTGTATCAGTCACGTTTCGTTAAATAACTATATTTGAGAGGTTGCGGCCGACGTTTTCAATGCGAAAACGTGTACGTCGGACGTTCAGCGCCGCCTTCCTGCAAGCCTAGAAGTTTGACAATGGCGTTTGGAACGTCCAACATGATTCCACTGACGTTCCTCTCTTATTCTTGCTTTGTTTACTCAATACTATTCAGAAGTGTCTACAATTACTAAAAAAAACTCTTATTTATATTTAAATTAAATATTTTCGATTTCTTATAATTTTCTACAGGGTTTTTATATGAAGATAATGCTCCATACAAAATAATTTTGAAATATATATATATATAGCCGATTGTCTAAAGAGATCCTATGTATAGAATTTTATAAAGGGGAGAAAAAACTTATAAAAATGTTAAAAAAAATAATTTAAACTTTAAATGGTTCTAGAAAATTAGGCAGTGAATGGCTAGCCAAAGATGGGATTACTGCTCCTAAAAAATTAATTTTAATAAAAAACAAAATGAAAGTTTCTTTATCATCAATTTTAATTTAAATATAATACTGTTTTAAAGTAATATTTACTCTAAAAACCTTAATGTCAGTCAAATATAAGTAGTGAGTGATTGAAGTAAGATAGCGTGCGAAATAACGTAACAGTACATCGT
>NW_019385105.1:236727-242170 GCF_000671375.1 Centruroides sculpturatus | reverse complement strand
TTTGTTTCTTGAAAATTTGATCACGATTTAAATAGAGCATTTACTTTTAATATTACCGATATGTCATCGAAAAGAAAACGTGTTGTATTATCATTAAAAGTCAAATTAAAGTATTTGTTTCGATTATCCGGATTTTTCCTTATCCGGACTACCTTCATCCCCAATTAGTCCGGATAATAGAGGTTCTACTTTACTTCTGAATAGTATTGAGTAAACAAAGCAAAAACAAGAGAGGAATGTTGCACTTTCTTCTCTTAAAAAAAGCGTCAAAGAAATGGAGAATAAAGTCGAATTAAATTTGGTTTTATGTATAAACACTAATATATCCTAATAATAGCTTTATGAGACAATATAGTTATATAAAGAAACGTGACTGATACACACGATGTTTTTCGCATCGACTATTAACACAACTTCCACGTTCTACCGGAAGTTGAAGAGGGTCCAATCACGTGACTTGCCTCGGGCTTTGTTTACTTTTAGACACGGTCAATATACGGCGTGGCTATACAGTAATTGATTAAGAAGAGTTCGCGTGACTATCTCAATTAAAAATGCATGGCTTTTAAAATAATTTAGAAAATGACAATAATATTAACAAGAAATCATTGCAGGAATCCTCGATTTGTCGATAAATTATGCATATGCAGTAATGTTTAATTACATCATTATCTTTCATTTCAATTAATCGATTAATCAATCTTCTGTTACAATAATGCATTATCTAAATCCGAAAGATAATGGCATTATATAATTTTATATATCAGTATATGAATAACGTAATTGTTACTAAGAGATGCATCTGTTAATTACAATTTCCTTATTCATAGACTGATACAAAAGAAACATGAGCTCGAATTTACAAGAGGAAATTTGTCTGAGCTGTTTTCTTAATCCTTGTTGGAGAACGGCACTCGTCTTTGGTTTGAATCCATATGAAATTTGCAAATGCCAAAACAGAATATTCGAAAATAAGAAATTAATGAATATATGTATTCAGTTAATCGAATTATTTTCATGGGAAATCACGATTCTTGTAATCTGGCAAACGATCCCGTGGCTGAAGAAATACACAATTTGCAGCGGATGGTATGATATATCCAATATTGATCCGACATTGTTTAAAATAATATTTGCCGTTATATGTCTACTTTATTCAATGATAATAACATTCAGCAAACACGCCAAATTTGATTTGAGAAAGAAATTAAGAAATCCATACTTTTACAAGAAGATGATCTGCGAAAAGAATGGCTTAATTACAAATGTCACACAATTCACTAATTTAATTATAATGGCAATCGTTCTTGTATGTCAAATTTTCTTCTTTCTATTTTTGTATGACGCTTTAGAAAGAAAACAGAAATTTATTGGAGAAACTCTTTTATGCAGCATCCATGCTTGCATTGAAACGTGTCTTGTCGTAGGTGGATTCGGACTTGTCTTACTTCTGGGAGCATTGTTATTGTTTATCTCTCATAAAGAATTCGAGCAACTCTCTACTGAACTTTCTACAATAAAGAGAAACGACACTCATTTACTAAGAAAAACAAATGAATTAATTTTGCATCATGAACAACTTTGGATTTTCATCGATCAGATCAATATCAAATTCAATTTCATTTTTGGAGTAATCTATTATATTATTCTTTGGGGAACGAGCACTTGTTATTACGTATGTTTGTTTCTAGAAATAAATGAATTTTTAACATATTCTCTACTAGCATTGACGATAGTAATGACATTTAATTGCATTATATTCGGCTGTCTGCTATGTTCTTTAGCATTCACGGTAATTATAACATATTTCTTCTTATTTCCTCCTGCACGCTCTTATTCATTTTCTTCTTTCAGATGCAGAACACATTTCAAGACATCAGGCAATTTGCTGGATGTGAAATTGGTCTAAAAGAAAAATTAAAAGTATGTAATTTTCATAAACATCCTTAAATTTTTTTTCAGTTTGTCTTCATTCATCTTGGGTATCTTAAAACAGTCTTTTTAATCACATTTCTCGGGGATTCATCCAGGCCCACGTTAGGGGAAAGCCAAGTGGTGAAAAAAGAACTCGACATTTTGTTAAATTTTCGAACGGAGCCTTAAAGACCAACCAATCCTGACAACCCACGTTAGGCCTAGATAAAATGCTGTGATAATTCCTACAGTGCGGACAGTCAAATATAAAGAAAATGCATTTTAATTTTAATTCTTACCTTTGCAGATTCTTAATTTTATGAAAAGATTCGGGAAAGTGAGTTTAAGTCTTTCGATAGGAGGTTTCTTGATCATCGATAAGAAGATTCCTTTCAGGGTTTGTTTATTTGTGATTTGCATGAATACAATTTGTTGCTAAATGTAATCAAAAGTATAAGATAATTGATTAAATTTTCATTTCAGATGGCAAATACATTACATTTCGTTTTTTCCAGTCTCTTGAAAATAAAAAATGCTTCAAATAAAATCCAGAAATGTCACCAGATTTACGATGGGAATTCCACAGAATTCATTTAAAACTTTTCCCGTTTAAGTTTATTGTTCTAGACTCGCCCAGATGTTTATTTTTATTTACTTCTACTAGAGTTTAGGCTTTTATTCCAACGTCCACCCCTTTGATTAAAGAAGGTGGGGGAGACGGACGTCACGTGATTGTATACCCGACATTTTACCACAGAAATTTCTATACCTTAAAAGTTTTTTTTATTTTAATTAATATTTGTAAATTATTTAATTTGATGCAACGTGACTCGCTCAGAATGGAGTAATTACCGAGCCGCTTTAATTAATATGGCGGCGGGATTCGATTTCATTACTTTTACATTTCAGAAGTTAATTAGACAGTGTTATTTTTATGTTATTTAAGACATAATGTATGTTTATTATAATTAATAAATCTATATAGGAATAATATTTATGACTGATTTTATTTAAAATATATTTTAAAAAAACCAGAATAAAAAGGCAATAGCAAAAATAGAATAGGAATAGAACAATATTAAAATGTTCTATTCCTATTCTACTTTTAATACAAGATTTATACAGTATAAATTGGTAATACAAAAAAATGTACACGTTTATACTTTCTATATTATACATTTGTACAACTTTATGTATTAATACATATTGCATTGCAAGAATTGTAAATGAGAAGGTGCCACGCGAAAGCAAACAAATCCACAAAAAAATCAAAGTTGCGTTTAGAATTGATTACTTTTTTCAGTATACGGTAGAGCGTCGTTTATCCGAAAGTCGGTTATCCGAAAGCATTCCAGTCGGCAAATTTAAATTTTCGCTAGTGCTGTGGCGCTACAATCTTTGGGCTACTGTAATATTTTTTTTTTTTTTTTTTGTTGGCGTGTGTTTTTTAGCTGGCAGCACTGGCACTTTTGTGCGGTGTTTTTCTGAGGATTGTGTGTCCTGCTGAATCGAACGTTTTCGATACTAGGTCTTCTTCTAAAGTATATATTTTGTGGTTTTTATATTTTTCAATATATTTATTTTGTTTGTAAGAAATAAAGAAATAGTTTTTAACGATACAACAGCCACGATTATTATTTTAAAAAGTATACGTTAGGCTTAACATCGACGAAAATTCAACCTCGAAGCGACACGCAGCGGAGAAAAATTTCAACACGGGATAAGTTAATATATCTTTTCGTACATAATCGGTTATCCGAAAATATAAGTTATCCGAACAACCTCAGTCCCCAATTGATTCGGATAAACGACGCTCTACTGTATTTACTTTCCACTGTTATAGTCAGTTTTATTCAAAAAAGACGTCGAATCACTTTTGAAGACTTTGTATGGCGAGGAATTTTTCGTGGTATAAACAAGTGTTACGAAACGGAACCAAGCTTGAAGCAGATGGCCACGAAGAAGAAAATATTGTGAACCTGTGTGATTGGAAAAAGACATTTATTGTTCATTCCTATTTTGCAAAATGGCATGTTTTTTTTGATAAGTCAAAGTAGTAGCTGCTATAACAAAGTGAAAAAGAATATAGTGGCCAGGCACATAATTCATGCAAAAAAGAAAAATAGAGGTAAACATATCTACCATGTTCAATCAGAAATAAACATGTCCATATTTTAATGTCAATTAATTAAATACTAACTATATTCCTATTAAAAATTGCCTTAAAATATTAATGTTAGATACAAAATGAAAAATAATAATAAATTTTTAAAGGTGTGAGGTGTAAAAAAATTCAATACAGTTTTTTTACGTTTTTCCAATAATTGCTTAGAGTGGACTTACTTGCTTTCGCATGGTACCTTCCACAAATTATGTGTGCAAAAAAATTCATTTTTTATTTTTTATGTTACGCATAAAAGGCTGCTTATATGGGTTTAGCAGACAGGACCTTTTGGATTCGTTACCCAACAAATGATGGCAGGGTAGCCGAGCGGTGAAGGTAACATACAGCCTATCGCTCTGGGGGACCGGGTTCGAATTCGGTCGGGTCGATAAATCCGCAGGAATATTTCGGGGGGTGGTCCGTTCGGATATGTCGGGCCCCGGACATCAATACTCGGCCGCCCCATTGTGGGCCTGGCCGAATCCATAATTGGCTTGCTAAAAGAGGCCCTGTTTATGCCCACAGGACGAAAAGACTTTAAAAAAAGCTCCCAAATCACCCAACATACAGTATCACCAAAGAAATAAATGCAATATGGTTGTAGTAACATAGGACCTGCTTTTCCCTCTTGAGTGCGATCTTATCGGCCCACACCCGCTCACTTTACAAGCAACCTTAAAAGTATTAAACAAAGGATTGTAAAATGTATAAAGAACTGTAGCCTAAAAAGCTTTTAGCCGAAAAACTGTGTTAAGTATATTCTATGTTATATATTGGCTACTCTATGATATATACTGCTAGATTTATATTTATTTGTTCTTTTATTTATTATATGTGTTTGGCTTCTAAGAATGCTAAAGTTTAAATGTTATTCTTTACCATTTTTGATACGGAAAATTCAAAATATTAAATATTTAAACACAATTCTAGTAATTATACTAGCTAGATTATGTTTAACTACATTATTATATTCTACTAGCTGCAAGGACCCGCTTCGCTGGGTTTTTATTTGTTTGTACATTTGTATGTAACATAGTTTTTTTTATATATAAAAGACTGTTTTTCTAAGTAATCTAGAATCTAGCTGCAAGGACCCGCTTCGCTGGGTTTTTATATGTGGGCAAAAAGTAATGATAGTGAAGATTAAGATAATTACATTATAGCCAATCTTACCCGTTTTCACAGAATGCAAGAATTAGGTCCCCCGTTTCCAGACTAATTAGAGACCTGGTCCCGATTCTATTTCTGAACGTCTCCTGTTCACGTCAAGTCAAACGAACTATTTTCAACATTTCTGGAACGTTTACAATCGTTCTATAATCGAACCAATATTCGAATTTTATGTTCGAATTTAATTCGAACAAA
>NW_019385105.1:225861-231414 GCF_000671375.1 Centruroides sculpturatus | reverse complement strand
TTTTTATAGTCTGTCTTGGCAAGTTCATTTGTTGCACAATTCGTTACGGTCTATTTTGCAGATAAAATGAGTATTCTCCACATAGTAAATTACAATGTATGCATGTATTTTGAGTCGTGCGATCTTTATTTCCGATCAGTTTACAGGTTTGTAAATGGCAGAAAACATTTACTGTGATTAAAGTTATTCCAAGCTGATCTCGTTTTCAGTGCCAATAATTGTGGTGCAGAGTAATCTTCACCAAACGAGACTCTGGCAGCAATAGCACCATCATGAAGCAATCACCCTCTCGTACAGGAGATCATTGTTGACTATTGTAAATCGGTGCTTCAATAAACTGTCATAAATTAATTAATTCAACTGCATGATTAAGTTATTCCCTTTTCTTTCGTAAGCGAAGCAGATTTATTCTTCTTTCTATTTATCAACCCCTAACATTCAATGTAAGACTATAAAAAGTGTTCGAGTTATATGGCGCATTTGAACTCCTGTCAAAAAATTGGCGCATGGTATGCAAAAGGTTGGCCACCCGAGGTAGAACCTGCCAGGCAATATTGGCAAGCTTCTCTAAAGTCGTCTGTGTAATGGCGCGTTATCGTGGTGGTTTAAATTTCACCTCTACCCTCTGATTTCGATACCCGCGAGGGCAGTTTCAAATGATTTCCCGTCTATAATTTGCATTCAAACCAGATTTAAATCTCATTTAATAATGTAAATCAGCAAGATATTTATTTAATTAAATCGGTCTGTCACTAGAAAAGCTGTACTAGCGTCGAGAGTTTCGAGAAAAATAAACTCCGAATTACTTTGTAATAACGTATTATTAACATCATTAATTCTATTATTATTTACTCATTATTTCTTAACAAAATATAATTTAATTATCGACAAATAATTTATTAAAAATTGCCATTGTTCGAAAAAACGAAATTCGAGCGAATTCAAATTCTTCTTCTCGAATTCAAATAGAGTCAGAAAATCGTTATTTTTTGGGTGTAGCAACGAAGTTTTGTGACAATGACGTCAGAAACATTGCCCGAGATTACCCAGTGGGGTTATTTAAAAACAGAAAACTGGTGTTACGTCGGCATAGACACTCTCCAGGAGCAAACTCTGAAGAAATCCCTGAAGAGAGGATACGAATTCAACATTCTCGTCGTCGGCAGATCGGGTTTGGGCAAGTCTACGTTGCTTAACACACTTTTTAAAGCATTTGTTAGCCGTAAAAGCTGTTCGAAAGACGAGAGAGATATAGGAGTCGACGGGTATCGCAAAACTACAGAAATTAAATCGGTCACCCATCTTCTGGAAGAGAAAGGTGTGAAGTTACGCCTCACTATTACCGATACACCGGGTTTCGGTGATAATATAAATAACGAAAACTGCTGGCTCCCTATAGAAGAATACATATACGAACAATACGAGAAGTATTTGGAAGAAGAGGAATGCACAGATCGTAAGAAGTTCATAAAAGATACAAGGGTTCATTGCTGCGTGTACTTCATCTCTCCGTCTGGTCGCTGGTTGACCCCTCTGGATATAGAATTCATGAAGAGACTGGGAAAAATCGTCAACCTCGTCCCCGTCATAGCAAAGAGCGACACCATGACAGTAGACGAAAGACTAGCCTTCAAGCGAGTTATCAGAAATTGTTTAGAAGAAAACGGAATCGCTGTTTACCCCATGAAAGTGATCGAAGAAAATCCAGACGATCAGATTCTGAACGATAAAATAAGATCTAAAATACCTTTTACCGTAGTGGGGAGCGAGCAGCAGCACGAAGTCGGTGGTAAGAAACTCTACGGCCGGATGACTCGTTGGGGCTTCGTGGACATCGAAAATAAAGAGCATTGTGAATATTCGGACTTCAGAGACATGTTGGTAAAGACTCATATGATCGATATGATCGAAGTTACGAGATCATACTTTTATGAACGATTTCGTCGCAACACCCTTAACGCCAGGAAAACGAAAGAATTGGACGGACAACACGCAGAAGAGAAGAAAACTTTGGATCGGAATCTTAGCGAAAAACCAAGTTATTTTAGTAAGAAATTGATTCGAACGAGCACCGATAAGGGCATCGAACTTGATCAGACGAGATCACTCCGTGGAAGCGATTCTATTGCATATGTTAAAAAACAAGAAAGCATCGCTAAACAACCAGAAACCACGGAATCTTTAATTAAAAAATCGACCGTCAACGCTACTGCTTCGAAAATTGCAAGCAATGTTTCTGCAAATGTTATCGATGCAGCCAAAAAACCTGCTGAAGAGGGAACTTCTGAGGATTATGAGTTTTGAACATTTCAAAACTTCCAATAATCTCTTCAGGAATAAAAATTATATGATTTGAAGATTTATATAAAGTTTATTTTTTTAATTTTTCAACGACAATATTTAACTTTTCAAAATTGTTAATTGTCTGTCTTAAATTTCGCTATTTATATACAAATAAAATTATTTTCATTTTGAATTTATTAGAAATAATTATTGTAGTTTATTGTTAAATGAATAAATTTTAAAAATTATAATAAGGTTTAAATTTTAAAATATAATGTGTGAAACAAAATTTTTTCATAAGTTCAATCAATGAATGTATTGATTCAGTTAATTAATTAAAAGAATCTTATACAAAGAAGATATTTACATTAGTGTCAGAAATTTTAGCATTTTATTGATTGTAGAAGGCAATGAAAAACATTGGCAATCAAGCAAGAGGGATGCCTTACGAGAAAACTTTGGTGGAAAACTAGGGCCGAATTTACAAACATCTTGTACCGTAAGTTACAAAGAAATTCATTGTGACTTACGAAATACTAAAAGTCTCGTATTCATAAAGCACATTACAAGTTACTATATTGTATAAAGTCTCGTAACTACTACGATATCTCGAAAATCTATATTCTAGACTAGCGGTCCAGTAATTGGTTCTATCGATAGATAATCGAGTCGATCGTTTTTTTTTCTGATTGTTTTTTCTAAACTTTGTAGAAATAAATGAATTTGTAAATTACTCGACATTAGAATTTGCCATAATGAGTACATTTGTTTGTATTATAACGGGCTGTCTGCTATGCTCTTTATCATTCATTACAACTATATTTGTTTTTTTACCAAGCATATTTTTACTTTTCTTTTTATTTCAGATGCAGAATACATTTCAAGACATCAGGCAATTTACTGGATATGGCACTAGATTGAAAGAAAAATTAAAAGTATGTAATTATCATAAACATCCTTAAAAATTATTTAATCACATTTGTCCTCAGTCATCCTGGGACACTTTTAAACGATTTTAATCATGCTTCTTTTGGATTCGTCCTAGTTCGAACGGCTTGAAGAAATACTTTTATAATGAATACTTAATACTTGAATACTTTTAAATAAATACTTTGAATAAATAATACTTTCCCCTAATGAATACTTTTAAATACTTTTATATAAATATAATGAGTGGGAATCAAAAATAGAGAAAACTCATTTAATTTTAATTCTTCTTTTTGCAGATTCTTAATTTTATGAAAAGATTCGGGAAGGTGAGTTTATGTCTTTCGATAGAAGGACTCTTGATCATCGATAAGAAGATCCCTATAAGGGTTTGTTTATTTGTTCTGTTGCATAAATACAGTTTGTTGTTTAATTGTTAAAGCATTTGATAATTGACTAAATTTTTCATTTCAGATGGTAAGCACATTACATTCTGTTTTTTCCGGTTTTATGAAACTAAAAAATGCTTCAGGTGACAAACAGAAATGTTATCAAATTTACGATAGAAATTCCATAGAATTCATTTAAAACTTTTTCTACGTCAAATTGCTGAAAAATGATTTCAATCACTACTTCGTTTTTCGTGTTTTACATAATTGCCACTTGAAAATGATTTATATTTTTTTTAATTTTCTGGAACTCTGGATTTGAGCCGACATTTTACCTCATTCAATTCTAAAAGCTAAGAGGGAAAAGAAGATAATAATAAAGGAAAATAATAGAGAAGAATAAAAGAAGTCAATTCAGAGAGAAAAGGAAAAATGAGAATCAAGAAAGCACTCCTCACTATAAAATATTCATGTATTTCAAACTTAGTTTATTAAAATAAAGTTAGATTATTTAATTGTTTTATTCATTTTTCTAATATTTCTGATTCAATGTAGGTTGAAATGTTACAAAGTTAAAAACTATTGAAATGAAATCTCATATTCATAAATGCCGATCACATTTAAAATCAGTTGATATTTATATCGAAATTCTTCAGCGTAATCTACTGAATACTATTTTCTTTTTGTTTTATACTAATGATGTTCTTAAATTATTATCCCTTCTTATAAACAAAAATCGTGGCTATCAATAGAGATAACATTAACAGTCTTTATTTTGCAGATGATACAGCCATTTTCTTCTAAACTCCAGTGATTTACACAATACTTTAAATAAAGTGCAAGTTTATAGAGATTATAATGATTTAAAAAATAATTTTAGCAAAACGAAATTGCTCATATTCAGAATGGTTAGCTAATTTTTGTTTTAGTTCAATGGCACATTCAGCAAATTGCCTGATGTCTTGAAATGTATTCTGCATCTGAAATAAGAACATTTTAATAAGTAAGATATTGCAAAAAAAAAAAAAAAAAAACGATATGAACAAATTCGTGAATGCCAGAGAGCAGAGCAGGCAGCTACATATAGTACAAATAAATGTGCTCAGTATGGCAAATCTTAGTGTCGAGTAATTTACAAATTCATTTATTTCTACAAACAAAAATACGTAATAACAAATGCTCGTTCCCAAAGAGTTGTAAAATGTACTCCAAACACGAAATTGTATTTGATGTTAAACTGACATACGAAAATCCAAAGTTGTTCACGATGCAACATTAATAGAGAGGTTGCGGCCGACGTTTTCATCGCGAAAACGTGTACTTCGGACGTTCAGCGCCTCCTTCCTGTAAGCCTATTAGTTTGACAATGGCGTTTGGAACGTTAGTGGAATCATGCTCGACGTACCAAATGCCATTGTCAAACTTCTAGGCTTACAGAAAAACGGCGCTGAACGTCTGACGTACACGTTTTCGCGATGAAAACGTCGGCCGCAACCTCCCTAATGCATTTATTTTTCTTAGTAAATGCGTGTCGTTTCTTTTTACAGCAGAAAGTTCAGTAGAGAGTTGCTCGAATTCTTTATGACAAATAAACAATAACAATGCTCCTAGAAGTAAGACAAATCCTATGAGAAGACAAATTTCTTTATGCAAGCTTGGATGCTGCATAAAAGAGTTTCTCCAATAAATTTCTGTTTTCTTTCTAAACCGTGATACAAAAATAGAAAGAAGAAAATTTGACATACGACAATGCATACCAATATAATTAAATAAACGACTAGTGTAACATTTCTGATTAAGCTATTCTCTTCGTAAATCATTTTCCTGTAAAAGTATGGATTTCTTAATTTCATTCTCAAATCGAATTTTGTGTTTTTGATGAATGTAAATATAATTGAATAAAATAGAAATATAACGGCAAGTGTTATTTTAAACAATGTCAGATCAATTATGA